>NC_056744.1:390599326-390629326 GCF_019279795.1 Protopterus annectens
TTTCAACTCGAAGGAAATTCAGTTACTGACTGGTAAGCCCTCTCAGGATGCCAGCAAAGAAGATATTTTGAGAACTTGAAATAAACTCAAACAGAAAAAGTGAAGAGAAAACACTGGCTGGATGGAGTCCTGCAGCTCTTAAGCAAAAAGCATTCCAAGCTTCAGCTTTAGTACAAGAGATAACCTGTAGTAATTTATTGGAAAAAAATGTACTCAAAGATGATTAACATAAGTAACACAATGAAGAAATAAATCGATTCAAAAAACAAAAGGCTGGAAAAGCTAGAACATGCTTTAATTAGCTATTCAGATGAACCAGTAAAACTGAAAAAAATCAGAAGCTAAAATTAAGAAAAGGTTAGCTGAGTATGAGGCTTCTCAAGAAGAGTGGTTTTAAAAAATAGAGTTAGAAAACAGAGTTTGCAGAGAAAACCTGAGATCTTCTACTGTACTTGAGAAACTGAACAGAAAAGTGTTTATTAATTTTAAGAAAATGGAAATAAGCAACTGGACTGGTGTTCCACAGCAGAATTTGTTAAGTGAAAGAGCACATTGAGTGTATTCTCCAAAACTGGCCATGAGAAAGCAGCCAAGACCTATATTAGTAAAGATGCAGTCATACCAGCAGAAGGAGTTAATCCTCACAAAACTGTGGAAGAAGAGAAAAGTATTAAAATTTGGAGATAGCAGAGTGTTTGTGGAAAATGATTATTTACTGTACACCAGGAAGAAGATAATCAGATTTATCCCAACAGTCAGGGAATGTCAAGAGGCAGGTGCAGGATTCAACCTACTGTTTCCAGCTGTCTTCAGAGTACTTTTCTTACAGGATCAACATTTTTTTCTTGACGCAGGGCAGGCTAAGGAAAAAATAAAGTTTATCTAAATAAGTGAACCAGCAAGCAGAAGGGAATTCGGCTTTTAAGTCATCTGACAGTAAGGCTCATAGAAAGACTTTGCCAGTAAAATATTTTCCAATGTTCTGAAGCTAAATGCTTGAAAGAGGAGAAAAACAGAGGATCTAACTAGAAAAGTCAGGACTTGAACCAGGTCTGTTGTTGAGAGATGGAGATGATCAGAAAGAAGACCAGCAACACTGGAATTAGTGAATAAATGTGAGCCTATAAAGCATCAGTCACATTTGTGAAATATGGTTCTGCAAGAAATAGTGGCTGAGAGAAGACTGGACTTTTGTTAGCTCTGTTAAACTTGTGGGTGGAGTGTGAGGGAATGATCCCACATTATGTCATTAATATCTAAAATGACATTAAAAGGAAAAATAGAAGTAACTGAGTAAAACAATTTTTGATCTTGTTAGTATTTGTATGAAGTATTTTATGATATAAACTGCATATTATAATGTAAAGCAGTTTTGTATAGTATGCAGTCTTTTCATTGACAGTTGCTTATGTTACCTTGTTTATTATTTTTTTATTAACAAATGCTACCAGTGAGAAACAAAAAGTCTGTATCTGAAGGCAGATGGTCAGGGAATTCTAAATATTCTGTTATGAATGAATTTTAAAGAATTCCTTTATACAACTGCAAGTTGTTAGCTGTTTTTTTTTCCCTTACTGATGATAACTTTTACATGGATTGTGGCTTGGCAAGCAATTAAACTTGAAAGTTCTGAGCTTTTTTTGTTGAGGAAAATGCAGATTTTAAAGCTACAGTAGCAAGCAGTTCACAGTGAAAAATAAAGTTAAATAATGGGAAGTGAATGAGAGATAGTAGCCTCAGCAACAACCTTAATGCTTTAAGGCCTTTAATAAAACCGTATACTGTTTTGTTTTATTTAAAGTTACCCAGTGCACTTTTTTTCTTAGAGCTAAAAGTTAAAAGTTTTCTGAAAGCATGCTATCTGTTTTTCACATTTGGGAGAGTATTAAAAATAAGAAAAGAAAAGACAGTGATCAGTATAAGTGGGAACACAGGCTGCAAAATCCAGTTTAGCATGGATAACCTTAATTTTACATTAGTATTTGCCTGTGGGTACAGTTAGGATTTTGGGACAGTTATTCATATCTTGAGGGCTAAACTTCATTTCTTGAAAATGTGCATAGTTTTGCATGTTTGTTCTTAGCTGATGTGGGATATGGGTGTTCTGAAAAATTTTTTGAGGATTTTTCATTAATCAATAAGTATTGAAAATGTGACATGTTCAAATTGAGATAATATCAGCCTGCCAAATATTATTGTGTGCATGTACAACAGAAATTTGAATTACACATTCAAAAACAGTCCTGTATAATTGGTGGGAACAGTAGCTTTTTATCATAATGGCTACTTTGTCCATAGTATCATGGAATGTGAATGGCCTTACAGAAATGACTACTGAGTTATATTAAGAAATACAGAGTGCAAATAGAAATACAGTAGGAGACACATTTGGAAAGAAATGAGCATGTAAATGTGATGAAGAAAGTATTTCAGGACAGATATTCAGCAAAATATCAGGAATAAAGGAAAAAGGGCAGTAATTATACTGATTGCTAGAGAGGTTCCAGTAGTGATAGAAGAGGGGGAAAAGGACAGTTATGGTAGATTTGTGGTAGTAAGTGGCTATTGGCAAGGAAGAAGGATTATACTGGGATATATTTATATTCCACCAAAAACTGCTACTGTGGAGGCTAAGAACATTTTGGGAGAAATAATTAGCTTTTACCAGGTAATATTACTTATAGGTGGGGACTGGAATATGATTTGCAATAGTGATGATGCTATGGAGGATCTAGAAAGGAAAATTTAACAAAAATTGGGTAGATTTCTAAAGACATTTATGAAAACATGTGGTATGGAAGATGTGAAATCAGTAGTAGGAGCTCATACAGAATATTTATATTGCTTCCTAAGGTACAATAACTGGAGTAGACCAGATATGTATTTATTTTATTTATTATTTATTGACATTTGATTACCAGGAAAGTCCAACTGGGTAGAAGCCCATTTTCAGCAAAGGCCCAGGGAGAAAAGCTCCAAATTATTACAAAACATGTTATGAACAATAAGTTTGCAGTCTTCAGAAATAAAACAAAGACATTTGTAGTGTAAATGATTATAACAAATTAATCATAATAAAAGGCATTGGTTAAGAATTGATGCAATGTATATGACAATCATTTAATATTTTCAGAAAATTTAGTCATTTGTAGAGAAATTAAAGGTAAGTTGGTTTAATCCAAATAGGATTTGCAATATGAAGTGAGGGAAAAACAGGATTATGGTATATTTAGAGAGAAAGTCAGAAAAGAGAATTAGATAGCAACAAGGAAGTAAGTGAAGAAGGGAGAGTAAGGAGGTGTAAGGAATGAAAAGGTACTTGTTCACATTTGGGGATATAGGTTATCCTTGTCTTGAGCAAGGACAGAGCCAGATTTTAGCTAGGATAAAATTATATTTCATAAGAACATGTGCATTTAATTGAAAGCTTGGACACATACCCAGTAACTGTTTCATATCATAAAAATGCAGGTTAATGAAATAAAAATGACATACTGGTGCTTTCCCACCTACCTGTTAAAATAGAAGAATTTAAGGCATGTATTGTGGAAATGATTCAGTAGTTGTTAAGAAAGATGTATAGCTATTGAGTGGGATAAAATGAAAATGGTCTTTAAAAGTAGGGTGGAAATAAAAGAGAAAGAGATATGGTTAAGAAATAATAGGAATTATTTAGAGTGTCTAACAAAGGTTAATTAAAGTAATGCAGATTAAGGAGAATCTCACAGAACAAGAAGAGAAGCAACTGCAGAGTGTTAAAGAGAAAGTAAGGAAGTATTTCAATAATATGCATGCGTTTAGAAAGATTGCAATTAAACAACTGTTTTTGAAAACTCTAGAACACAAAAACTTTTAGCACAATGGCTTAAGCAACAGAATGTAGAATGGATTGTTGCCAAACTTAGGGAAGCTGTGGCAAGAAAAATAACCAGAGAATCCTATAACGGTATTAGAAATATTTCATACATTTTATGAAAATTTGTACAGAGCACAGCAATGTAGACATCAAGACAGAGCACAAATGGAAATATTCATGGAAGACTTAATTATAACAAGGTTAGAAGTAGATGAGGCTCAATAACTTAATAGTTGAGACAGAAGGAGACAAGGTAAAAATGTAGATGTATAATATCTGAAGTGAAGCCTCCAAAAATTGATGGTATGCCTGCCAAAGTTTGGAAGTTAGAAGGGGAGAAAGTGATAAAGATCTGGAAGATTTTGTATAATAGTATTTTAAAAAGAGGGAAAGCACCACCGTCTTGGAAGAAAGCTGTGGTGGTTACCTAAAGATGGCAAAGACCCTTTATACTCAGCTTCATATAGACCCATTTCAATTTTAAACCAGAACTATAAAGTGTTTTTGTGTGTAGATATGGATCAGTGTGGTTTTATGGAGGGGCGACAAACATTTGACAGCAGTAACAGAACAGTTATAGTCCAGAGGGAAGCAGAATGTAAGAAAATCCCACAGTTGCTGGTGGATCTTGATGCAGAGAAAGCATTTGGCAGAGTAAGCTGGGCCTGTATGAGCAAGGCAGTAGAAGCATTTGCATTCCCTGATGAAATAATGAAGTTAATTTAAAGGATATATAAAGGATCAGAGGCAAGAAATAAAGTAGGAAGGTTCCTCTCTGACAAAATTGTGTTTGAACAGAGGAACTAGGCAGGAGTGTCCTCCTTCCCTTTGTTATTTACTTTATATTTGGAGATACTGGACACTGACAAATGAAACAAAATGACCCAGAAATTCAAGGATGTAATTTTTAGGGTAGTCAAAATAATTGGCCTTCTTTGCAGATGATATCATTTTGTACTTGATAAATCCAAAAATTACATCTCAGTGTTGTGGAACATTTTGAGACTGCTTCAAGTCCTTTCATGATGCAAAGTTAATGAAGATAAACAAAGGTTATAGTCGTAAGTTGTGTACCCACTAATAAGTTGACTTAACAATTCCCATATTTATGGTGACATGATAAGTTGAAGTATTTAGGAGTATGGATTATAAAAAGGCTTCTGTTATGGCAACTAAGGATATGAGGGAAGAGACTTAAAAGATAATGCATAAACTGAAAACTGGAATATTGATAGTAAGATACAAGCAATGAAAATGTTTTAGTTCCTTTAGTTTTTATACAAGTCAGGCATATTTTTATCAACCAGAGGAGAAATTGTGGACAGTATATTAATAACGATTTGAAGGAATTTATATGGGAGGGAAAGAGGACAAGAGTTATGCGGGATAAGTTGAACCTCCCAACAGAACAAGGTGGTTAAGAAGATTTGAAGGAATATTTTAGAGCTACGCAGTTAGGGCTCATATGCATAATACAAGCAGATGGTTATAATTCAGAATGGAAAGGGATGATGATGATGAAGTGGGGGAGTTCAAGAAATAAGGAGAGATTTTCTCAATAGAGTCTGTAAACGGCAGTGCTGACATAGTTTCCTCTTCATGGTTACACTTCTGCAAAGGGCAAGTAGTCAGCATTTTTAAATGTATGCTGTTTTGCATTCCTCTCAACTGTCCCTCTTAATCCCTCCTAAAACTGGTGACGTTTTAGACTTAATAATGGCAATACTTAGATTTCTAGACTTGTTTTACTTCAGAAAATGTATAGTAATTCACATTCATTTTTTCTGTCAGTGTCTCAAATTAATAGTACTAGTAATTTAAAACCATCCATGTCTCTTATTTCTAGAATGTCCCAGATTCTGTTGAGATTTATCCCTGATGTATTGAGAGCTATGTTGTTTTACTTATTTATTTAGTCAGTTAGTTAGTTACTTATTTTATTTATTTATTTTTTTTTAATTTTTGTTTGGGGGGGGGTCGACACACCAACAGAGTCAAGTTAGGCATTTTCCAAATTTTTGACATGCTAAACCCAAAAGGTTCGCCATCACTGCTTTAGGAGAATAATCACCACCATTTAGAATATTATTTTCATAAAATTGCAGGAAGTATTCCGAGAATTAAACCAGCACAGGCATAGAGACAGGAGAATTTGCTAATAGGAATGACTGCAAGTAGGTGTACAAAAAAGGCAAGAGGGGGCTGGAATTTATTGGATAAAAATGCCAAAGGAGCAAAGGTATTGGGAGCAAATAACTGGAGAGGGAAATATAATACAATGGGATGAGGCCAAGAAGTTTGGACAACAGGTTAGAGACTGTCTTTCCATATCAGGAATTGATATCAGAATATACACAGAGAGAAAGGGATAGGGGAGTTGTAAGTAAAAGACCTGTTCTGGTACAGGTTTTAGTTATGTCTAGTACAGAAGCTTCTAAAAGTAGGATAATTAGAAGGCATATAAAATATTGCATGATAAATATAAGAATCAATCAAAGGAGGCTAGAAAAGATTGGGAAGAGAGACTGAAAAAGCAAGTTACAAGAGAACAATGGGGAATACTTATGTATGTCTCCCAAGTTTGCAGCAATGTCCAGAATGTTTAGGGTTTTTGCTTGGAAGTGTTAGCATAGGTATTTTGTTTACCCAATTGCAGACAGTGAAGGCTGCCAGCCTAACTAGATAGAATTTTGTAAATAATTCTATGTCCTTGTAAATATGAATATGATCCACAGGCTTGTTTGACAAATGTAAAAAAAAAAACTGTGCATTTTCTGAGCTTCAGGAGTGTAACCACGGTGCACCCTGCTGGAAGAAAGCTGCTAAGTGAAGCATTTTGTGACTGTTTGATTTCAAGTTCAGAGACAAGATGTACCAGATGGACCAGCAAATTATTTCTATTGTCTTAATTTAAGGGGTAATTACTAAGGTTTTACATGTAGTGTCTTATTGCTGTGGTTTCCTGGCAGCTGCAAGATCAAAGAAATTTTACAGTTTTAAGTTCTGTGAGCCTGGGAAACTAAACTAGAGAAGTGTCAAGAATGATGTAATGTGAAATGACTCAGCAGTACTGTGTTATCAATTTGACTTTTCTGAGAGAGAGAGAATTAAGCATTTTGGATTTTGTCTAAAGCTGAAAACAACTCACCAGGCACTTGCTTTGCTCTGTATGTAAGTATTATTTAGAACTGTGATTTCTCTTAGAGTTAGATATGAATTTAGCCAGGTTAGTCTAGCTGTTTATTCTATATTTATGTCAGACTATCCTACAATATTGTTTTAAAGTTTCCTGTGATCTCTCATCTTTGTAATGTCATTGTTTTGAAGTAATAAGTATTGTCTTGTGTTTTTATTATTTATTATTAGATATGTTTAAAACCTTTCAACTGTGGCGGTTTTGTGTAGAGATAATTTAAGCTCTAGAGTACCTGCATGCATTTGGTGATACTGTCAAAGCCACTCCAATAGTCTTGCTGTTCGGCACACTTACTATTTGGATAGCAGTAATATTACACAGTGAAACTGGTGACCCTTTGGGAAGGGCCTTATTAGTAGCTGATAAGAGTAGTTGGTGGCAGTGATTACTACCTTATAGTCATGGCAGAAGGGGGGGTACAGCTGGAGAACCTGTGCCAGCCTTCCCCAGGAGTGTCTGTGTGTTTGTATATATCAAATCTTAAAGTAAGTGTGTGTGTGTGTGTGTGTGTGTGTGTGTGTGTGTGTGTGTGTGTGTGTGTGTGTGTGTGTGTGTGTGTGTGTGAGCTACTTGGCCAGGGACACGAAGCACTGGTTGGACAGAGAGGGTGCTGGAGGTTTTGGCTTGACTACTGGGCTGAACCCTGTAGCTGTGCCAGTGGGGAGTCTTATTGGGGATCTGGAGAGAAAGGGAGAAACCAGCCCCAGACTGACAATGATCTCTGTGTGCTCTTAAGGGAAATTTTACTTTACTGTGTGTGTACTTGTTATCCTTCCAATGTGCACACCTCTCATTGGTGCTAGTGGTGAGGATTGAGGCTTCTTGATTACTAGGCTAGTGCACAGGTGTCACATATTAATTGTTTGGCAGTGGTGGGATATCCACATCAAGTACTAATTGTTTGATAGTGGTGAGTCAGCCACATTGCATACTAATTGGCTTGTAGTGGTGTGGATAGTGAATTCCTGTAGCTTGTGTACTGTGATCACTGAAGGTGTTTTTGTACCATAAATCAGCCACGCAGTGAATATTCAGAGTTCAGATCACAATTGTTTTATTTCTTTTGTTAACTTAGTTAGTCAGGGAGAGCAGGCAAGCATGTCAGCAGAGGAGTATGGTAAGCTGACAAGGAGCCAGTTGGCTGAGATGTGCCAGGCTAAAGAACTGGCCCATGGAAACCTGACCAAAGCAGACATGATTGCAGCTTTGGTCACAGCTGCATCAGAGAATAGCCACCAGGAGGATAGGTTCATAGGTAAGTACTAGGCTATCTGCCCAAGGGCATTTTTAAGCCTAGCCAAAGTGTGTTGGCTCTCGCCACCCCCTTAGATTAGCTCCCTGTGCCTCTGACCAGCAGAGCCATTAGTTCCCTGTGCCTCTGTCCAGCAGAGCCACTGCAGTGATCCCCAGGGTAAAACTTCTGTTTCCCATCCACCCGTCAAGGTTTCTCTTGAAGAGTGCTAGTGTGGGGCTTTGCCTGATGTATATTGGAATCTTGTTCCAAAGCATGGGGAGTCTGTGAGGATGATCAGACTGGCCGTGGAGATGTACAACACTCAGAGAATGGACAACTCAGCCTTTCTGCAGAGGACTCTGGAGCTAACGAGACTTGAGTTGGAGGCCAGGCATTTGGAAACAGAATCAGCAGAGAGATTGAGACTTCTACAGGCTGAGGAGAATGAGAAACTGTTACACCTGGAAGCTGAGGAGAAGGAGAGGCAGAGGCAGCATGAAAAAGAGATGGTGACTCTTCGCTAGTGTCATGGAGGTAATGGGGAAGGGAGTAACTGAATCCCAGAAGCACAAAAGGTCAGTAAAGTTCTTCCACAGTTTACAGAGGGGGATAATTTTGATAGTTTCATTCATATGTTTAAGAGGGTATGTAAACAGTATAATGTTGACCTTAGGCTCTGGGTACAATTCCTGACCCCCTTACTCCATGGTAAAGCTGCAACTGTGTTGTCCAAGATATCTGATCATGTGATTATACTGCTGTTAAGAATTGTTTGCTAGAATTTTTTAAGCTAACACCTGAAGTTTATAGGAAAAAGTTTTGTGAGCATCGACGCAAGGCAGATGAAAGTGTGTGTCAATATGTTGCTGAACTAAGCACTTATTTTCATAGGTGGGTGAGTGGATGCCAGGTCACCACTTTTGAAGGACTGGCAGAACTTTTGGTGAGGGAACAAGTCCTTAGCACTTTGCCTGAGGACATGAGGATCTGGTTAGCTGATAGACAATGTGCTACTTCAGATGGGTTGGGGAAGAAAGGGACCTATACCTAGCAAGCAGGGCATCACCGCAAAGAAAAGGAACACCCAGTGCTGCTGATGGGTTTAAAGGAACCCATGGTGGGCAGCCCAGACTGACCCAACAGAATCTACCAGTAGCATGGGAAGCTACTAGTCCAGGTACATGTCCAGGACCTAGGGATAAATGTTTTGAATGCAACCAGTGGGGCCATGTGGCATATAGCTGTCCATGGAGGCAAGGTGGGGAACAAAAGATGAGGGAGCCAGTAAGTGGGAAGGACAAAATGCCAACAGTAGGTTGTCTTGAGACAACAAGGGTACCAGATTACCACCAGAGGTTATATCCTATCATAGTGAATGGCAGAGAGGCCACTGCTAAGAAAGAGACACAGCCTCTGACATAACCATTGTGAAACCTGCAATGGTTACAGAGGAGCACTACTTGCCTGGGCAGTCTACTCCAATCAGAGCTTTAGGAGGGACCCCATTCTAAATACCTTGACTGGGAGGATGGAAAAGGAAGACAGCAAGTAAGTGCATTTGAGAATATCCCTGCAGATGTCCTGGTAGGGAATGATTTCGATAATGCAGTACCATGTGCTCATGCAGTTACATGCAGTCAGGCTTGGATACAAGCATGTGGGTCTGGTAGCCTGGGGGACACCCAGACAGACCACACACTTGCAGCCAAGACTGATGAGGTGGTTACTTCAGGGAGGGAGCTATGCTGTAGCAGTGAGACTGAAGGTGAGCCGTAGCTGCTTGTGGGTACTGATGGTCCCTTGGACAGAGTGAGTGCAAGGGCAGAAGTGAAGTGGTAGTACCCAGGCTGCCAGTGAGGCACCACTGTCAGAGGATGCCAGACTTCCTGTGGAAAAGGAGCTGGGAAGGGTTACAAAGAGAGAGTTGAGACAGGCTCAGCTGTCAGACCCTACATTACAAGGCTTGAGAGAGGTACTGTAGCTAGTGAGACGCCGGATTCTCAAGGGAAGGGGGATTTTGTATACTGGGACAAAGGGTTACTGTATAGAGAGTGGACCCCTGAGGGAAGGCTAGAAGGTGAGAGAATACAGCAGTTGGTAGTGCCTAGAGCCTACTGTCTGATGCTTCTAGCCATAGCCCATGATATTCCCTTTGCAGGTCATATGGGCATAAAATGTACAAAGAGATGTATTATGCAGAACTTCTATTGACCTGGAATTTCCAGAAATGTAACAGGGTACTGCAGGACCTGTGAGCAGTGCCAAAAGGTAGGCAAGGCAGGAGACAAGATGAGAGCTCCTTTGATGCCTTTGCCTGTGATTGAGGAGACATTTCAGAGGGTAGCTATGGATATTGTGAGGCCTCTGAGTACCCCAAGTTCCACAGGGAAAATGTATATCCTAGTGGTAGTAGATTATGCTACAAGATACCCTGAGGTAGTGGCTTTGTCCTCCATTGAGGCAGAAAAGGTGGCAAATGCTTTGTTAGAGATTTTCAGCAGGGTAGGTTTCCCAAAAGAAATACTGACTGACAGAGGTGCCAATTTCATGTCTGACCTGCTGGCTTGTCTGTGGGAGCACTGTGGGGTGAAGCACCCGAAGACCACCCCCTACCATCCCCAGACTAATGGTCTTGTTGAGAGGTTAAACTCTACAATCAAGTCCATGCTGCAAGCATTTGCAGACCAGTATAAGAGGGAGTGGGACAAATATTTGCCCCATCTGTTGTTTGCTTACAGAGAGGTTCCCCAGGAGTCCACAGGTTTTCACCCTTTGAGTTGTTGTATGGGCATAGGGTGAGGGGGGGCCTCTAGACTTAATTCATGATGAGTGGGACGGGGAGTATGAATCCCACAAGGAATCTGTTGTGGTATATGTCCTAAACCTCAGGACAAGGCTCAGGGAACTCATGGGCATGGCCCAGGAAAACCTGGCAGAAGCTCAACAGCAGAAAAAGGTCTGGTATGTCAGGAATGCTCGAGCTAGAGAGTATGCTGTGGGGCAGCAGGTAATGGTTCTCATTCCTGTCAGACACAACAAGCTGCAAGCAGCCTGGGAGGGACCCTACAAGATAGTAAGAAAGGTCTACATGGTAGAACTGCTAGGCAGGAGGCAGGAGCACATATTATACCATGTTAACATGATGAAATCTTACCATGATAGGGAGGCCCTTGTGCTGAGCATTTGCAGTGGATTGCAGGAGGAGTCTGAGAGGGATCTGGTGAGTGATCTCCTCAGTGAGGCTCAGACTGACACCTCAGTTGAAGGGGTAGCAGTGTCACAGCAGCTATCTCCTACCCAGGTTCGAGAAATCCAAGCAGTGTTACAGGAGTTTGGGGACATGTTCACTGGGAAACCAGGGTGCACCCACCTTTTGCAGCACCAGGTGGATACAAGACCCCAAAGGCCTATTATGCCAGCCCCTTATAGAATGCCTCAGAGAGTCAAACAGACTCTGAGGGAGGAGATACAGGAAATGTTGGAACTAGGGATAATTCAAGAGTCCAACAGTCCCTGAGCCTCCCCAGTGGTGCTGGTGCCAAAGAAAGATGCCAGCACCAGGTTTTGTGTGGACTTCAGGAAATTAAATAGTCACACAGAGTCAGATGCTTACCCCATGCCTAGGACAGATGAAGCCCTAGAGCTGCTAAGTGGGGCTAAGTATCTTACCACCATTGATCTTACCAAGAGTTACTGGCAGGTGTCCTTGACTCCCAGTGCTAGAGAGAGGTCAGCCTTTGTGGCTCCTTTTGGCTTGTATGAGTTCACAAAGATGCCCTTTGGGATGAAAAATACCCCAGCAACTTTTCAGGGGCTGGTAGATCATATACTAGCAGGAGCAGGAGGGTTTGCCCTTGCTTACCTAGATGATATTTCCATCTACAGCCATTCCTGGCAAGAGCACCTTCAGTATGTCAGGGAGGTGCTGGGCAGACTACAGGGGGCAGGGTTGACCATTAAGCCCGGCAAATGTCAGGTGGGTATGGCAGAGGTCTCCTACCTGGGACATAGAGTAGGGAGTGGTAAGATCAAGCTAGAACCTGCCAAAGTGGAAGCCATTCAGTTATGGCCTGCACCTGTTACCAAAATGCAGGTGAGGGCATTCTTACGGACATCAGGGTACTACAGAAAGTTTGTCCCCAGTTGTAGTACCATACCTGCTCCCCTCATAAACCTGGTAAGGAAAAACAGGCCAGATAAGGTAGTGTGGATCACAGCATGTGAGCAGGCATTCCAGAAGCTTAAAGAAGCTGTAGGGGACCCCCTGTGTTAGCCAGTCCAGATTACAGCAAATAATTTGTTGTGCCAGTATATACAGATGGATGCTTCGAACCATGTGGTGGGGGCTGTACTTAGCCAGATTTCTTCAGAGGGAGAAGAGCACCCAGTGGTTTACCTCAGTTGTAGGCTCCAACCCAGGGAGGAATGCTATGCAGCTGTAGAAAAGGAATGTCTAGCCATAATGTGGGCACTGCAGAAACTTCAGCCTTATCTGTATGGAAGAAAATTCACTGGAGTTACAGATCACAATCCCCTAACATGGTTACACTGACCCAGCCAGCAAAATGCTGAGTTGCTAAGATGGAGCCTAGGGTTGCAAGAATATGATATGTCAGTGCAGCACCACAGTGGGGTTAGCAACGCCAGCACAGTTGGGCTCTCAAGACAGGGAATAGGGTAATGTATACACAGATAGACCTAACCCTCTCAAGCAATGTTTCTCAAGGGTCACTTGAAAAACTAGCTTGAGTTCTCCTGGGGGGAGATATTTGAAGGCTGACAGCCTATATAGATAGAATTTTGTAAATAATTCTACGTCCCTGTAAATATGAATATGATTCACAGACCTGTTTGGCGAATATAAAGAAAACTATGCATGTTCTGAGCTTCAGGAATATAACCACAGTGCACCCTGCTGGAAGAAAGCTGCTAAGTGAAGCATTTTGTGGCTGTGTGAGCTCAAGCTCAGAGACAGGATGTGTGGACCAGCAAATTATTTCTATTGTCTTAATTTAAGAGATAATTACTAAGGATTTGCATGTAAAGTGTCTTTTATTGCTGTGGTTTCCTGACAGCTGCAAGTTCTGTGAGCCTGGGAAACTAAACCAGAGAAGTGTCAAGAATGATGTAATGTGAAATGACTCAGCAGCACTGTGTTATCAATTTGACTTTTCTGAGAGAGAGAGAATTAAGCATTTTGTCTAAAGTTGACAACAACTCACCAGGCACTTGCTTTGCTCTGTATGTAAGTAGTATTTAGAACTGTACAGAAAACTAAGAATAGACTCAAAACATACACCAGCTACACGGATCAATAAAGGCAGTCCTCAGTGTAATGTGGGTTCCACCAATAATTCCAAGAACAAATCCCACAAACGACTCGAACCAAAATTAAAATGATTTATTCCAAAAAATCAAACAGGCAAAGTAGAGCAGGATTAAGCGCTTTCGTCTCCTTGCCGGAGACCTCCTCAGAATCAATGTTAAAATGTTGGCAGCGCTATTTATAACACTACCACTCACAATGTTTGCCATCAATAAAACAATTGACAATTGACTTAAAGATATATCTCAGCATACGTACACAGTAGTATATATTAAACAAAACTGAATGCCTCACAACAGATACCTAATACTAATTGACTTGGTTGAAACATAAATGTATATATATATTTACACATAAAATATTTATATATATTAAAATGATATATAATATGTATACTATAGATATTGCTGTTATAAATTCAATCCATATAAAAATATAAATATTGTATAATTATAAATATTATATAAATATAAATATGTAATTATGTAAAAAATGTATAAATATATATGTGTATGTATATATATATATATATATATATATATATATATATATAAGTATATATAAAAAATGTATATGTATAAAAAATATATAAAAGTGTAAAAATATAAAATGTGTAAGTGGGTATAATATAAAATACTAATGTTATATACCTTTATATGCTTTTTTGGAATCTTGTGATTTCTCCTAGAGTTAGATAGGAATTTAGCCAGGTTAGTCGAGCTGTTTATTCTATATTTATGTCAGACTATCCTACAATATTGTTTTAAAGTTTCCTGTGATCTCTGAACTCTGTAATGTCATTGTGTTGAAGTAATAAGTATTTTCTTGTGTTTTTATTATTTATTATTAAATATTTTTTTAAACCTTTCAACTGTGGCTGTTTTGTGTAGAGATAATTTAAGCTGTAGAGTACCTGCATGTATTTGGGGTTACTGTCCAAGCCAGTCCAATAGTCTTGCTGTTCTGCATACTTACTGTTTGGATAGCAGTAATATTACACAGTGGTTGGTCACCCTGTAGGAAGGACCTTATTAGTAGCTGATAAGAGTAGTTGGTGGCAGTGATTACCACCTTATAGCCTGGGCAGAAAGGGGGCACAGCTGGTGAACCTGTGCCAGCCTTCCCCAGGAGTGTCTGTGTGTTTATATAAATCAAATCTTAAAGTGTGTGTGTGTGTGTGTGTGTGTGTGTGTGTGTGTGTGTGTGTGTGTGTGTGTGTGTGTGTGTGTGTGTGTCAGGTACTTGGACTTGGGCAGGGACACGAAGCACTGGTTGGACAGAGAGGGTGCTGGAGGTTTTGGCTTGACCACTTGGCTGAGATCTGAACCCTATAGCTGTGCTAGTGGGGAGTCTTATTGGGGATCTGGAGAGAAAGGGAGAAACCAGCCCCAGGCTGACTGTGATCTCTGTGTGCTCTTAAGGGAAATTGTACTTTAATGTGTGTGTACTTGTTATCCTCCCAATGTGCACGCCCCTTACTTGCGCTGGCGGTGAGGGTTGAGGCTCCTTGATTACTGGGCCAGTGCACAGGCGTTACATGGATGTCCTCAGGTAGATAGCAAATGTTAGAGGTGTGATGGGGAAGAGTTAACTGTGTGTGTGTGTTTTGGATAGTACAATGAGTTAGCAGAAATGAAAACATTCCCTATGAGTACTCTGTCAGAAGTATTGGCTGTAACTAAGGAAATGATTCTTTTCAGCTGCAACTCAGGATATTTATTAACTTTAATTCTGTTTACTGCCAAAAAAAAAGCAGTTACTAGAAATGGAAATTAAAATCTAAAGCAGCTTATTGAATATTGTAAAAGTTGTAAAAGGACTGTAAGGGGCATCTTTAGAAAAGAGAAGTAGCAAATTACACAGAAATACAAATGAAATTGAAGGAAGAATACATGCATAATAATATGCAGGAGTTGGAATGAGGTTAAAGGAAAGGCAGGAATTGAGTGATGTATGTTATGTTGGACTTAAATACACTTGTTATAAAGAGAATTAGAAAACGTAATGTGTGTAAATGGAAACATGTTAACGTGGTTTGTTTTTGTTTCTATTAATGTATGTTTGTGTTTTAAGTGACAGTTTAGTAAAAGTGTTTTAAAAAGAAAGTAGCATATATGTTACTTAATAACAAGTAATGATGATTAACTGCTTTATGATAGTTTGCATAACACTGAAATCAGGACTGGCTTTAACAACCTTGGGGCCCAGTTTGTGCCTCTCTACGATCTTTTATCTCTTGACTCTTAAGTCGTGAAGCAAACAAAAAAAGTCTTGTAATTTTAAAAACTGTAGTAACTGACTTCCTTCTTCTTATACAAGACACTGCAAGCAATATCAGAATTAATGTCTTTACTGCATTCTGAAACGCCTGGGACGACATGATCGACAGACCACAATGCTTTGCCAGAGATGGTCTGCACCTGTTGCCCCTGGGATTCAGGTTACTGGCTAAGGCTCTTACCACCCCTATAGTGCCTTTTTTAGGCAAAGTTCAAAGGACAAAACCACCACCGTAACAGGTACAAGCATGCAGAATCTGAAGGTAATGCTACTCAATGCTAGAAGTCTAAACCTCAAAATGCACTCTCTCGAGGCACTCGAAAAATGGAGAACATTGATAAATGTGCAGTAACTGAGACCTGGTTCAAGGCTCCAGAGAGCACCCCTGCAGTACCAGGCTACAACTCTTACCACACTTTTCGGCCACCAAACCAGGACCAAAACACTAAGGGATATTCACACCACCAGGCTAGTTGCCCAACACATTGCGTCTGAAATTCTCCAGGTGCAACTAACACTAGGTAAGACTGCAATCCAAATTGTAGCTTGCTACAGATCCCCCACCATACCCCAAGATTCTCACTACACCTTTCTAAACATACTGGAAAATATTAAGATAGAACCAGACACCCTAATACTGGGTGATTTTTAACTACCCTGCTATTAACTGGGAAAACTACTCATGTACCAACACCTTTGCCCAACGGTTCTTGGAATTCATAAAGTCCAATGCCCTGGATCAGCTAATCCATAGTCCCACCAGGGGCTCCAATATCCTAGACCTGGTCATTACCAACATGGGAAATCGATGCTCCACACCTATGGTCACCCCCTCATTAGTCAGGTCTGACCACAAGCTAATCACCCTTAACATCCACATCCCACTCCCACCCCCCAGTAAGGAAACCTCCATAAAAAACTTCTCCAAAGCCAACTTCATGCTACTTAAGTCAGAAGTGACAAACTTCATGACACCCATGCAGACGGGAACTGAAAGTTCAACTGCTGAATCCTACACTAAGGCACTATACGAGCACATCCACTCATGCATGAATTGTGCCATCCCAAATAGAACCAAGATGCTCTCATCCAAAAAAAGGAAGTCAATCTGGTGGTCCCCTGCCATAAACAAACTTTACAACAAAAGGAAGAAACTGTTGCAGAAAAGAGGAAAATCCCAGGATGCAAAAAACTCACTTATCAGCCTCAGTAAGAAACTGAGATCCCTCATAAAATCCTGCAAAGCTAGTTAAGAAAATAAAATTGCCAAAGATTCCAAAGACAACCACAAGGCATTCTATAACTATGTCAAGAATCTAAATGGCAATGCTCAGATCTGCTCTGAGCTAAAACAGAATGGCATTAAATATACTGATCCCAAGGATATTGCCAATATCCTGGCAGATCGATTCAGTTCCAACTTCACCTCCCTCTCACCCCCTAAATGGCCCATCTCAATACCGGAAGATTGCCAAATTCCGCTAATAATGGCCACATAGGTAAAAAACACACTCTCCAAAGCTAAGAATACAGCATCCATGGGACCAGATGACATCCCGGGCTGTGTACTACACGAACTACAATATGAACTGGCACCTCACCTAAGTGTCATGTTTAATCATAGCCTCACCTCAGGTTTCGTGCCCACTGAGTGGCGCAGAGCTGCAGTTATCCCACTCTACAAGGGGGGATCCACCTTGGATCCCGGAAACTACTGTCCCATCAGTCTGACGAGCCTTATCTGCAAGCCCATGGAGCGTATTATCATGGAACTTATAAACAAAGACATTGGCAACCTTCAAACACTGGACCCCACCCAGTTTGGGTTCGTGAAGGGCCGATCTTGTCTCCTGAACCTGATTGACTTCTTCGAATCAGTCTCCAGAGCCATGGACAAGGGTAAGGTGGTCCACACAGCGTATCCAGACTTTGCCAAGGCCTTTGACACCATCCCCCACTCTGGAATCATAGATAAACATACTAAGCTGGGCATTAATCCCTACATCACCCAATGGGTTGCTAACTGGGTTACTGATAGAACCCACACTGTAAAAGTAGCCAACTCCAAATCCAGCTCCAGACAAGTGATAAGTGGAGTACCTCAGGGTTCAGTTCTGGGACTGCTCTTGTTTGGCATCTACTTCTCTGAAGTACAGGCCAACACTAAGGGACTCTGGCTAACAAAGTTTGCAGATGACTGCAAACTGGGAACCATTATTGAATCCCCAAATGATGTGGATACTCTACAAAAGGGCCTTACAGAAACAGATGCTTGGTGCCAGAGCCATGGGCTCAAGCTCAATTCCAAGAAATGTATAGTTATCCCCTTTGGGGAAAAAACATGTACCCGTGAATTACCATATAGGTGACAGTACACTAAACACCGAAAGTGTGATAAGAGACTTAGGGACACAGGTGGACAGTGGTCTCACCTTCGATAACTACATCACCACAACAGTCAGGAAATCCTTCAATGTGGCACACCTCATCACTAAGAGCTTTTCATCCAGAAAAAAGGAGGTCATTGTCCCACTGTACTCATCACTCATTAGACCCATTATAGAATACAACGCCCCATGTGGTATGTACCTCTCAAGACATCTGCAACAACTGGAAAGGCCGCAGAAATACCTCACTATAAGAATCACAGGCCTAAAGCAGATGCCGTACCCTAACCGACTTAAAAAACTCCAGCTGTACTCTGTCACATATCGTCTACTCAGAGGCGATATCTGCTTAACATACAAAGCCATGTCAAACCCAGAGCTGTTGGACATGCTACACTTAAAGAAATCCCAATCCCTCAGAGCCACATGCTCCAGGGATCTAAACCTTGTCATCACAATAAACAAAACATGCTGGAGGGATAGGTTCCTGACCCAGGACTCCCCAGACTCTTGAATAGATTGCCCATACATGTCAAGCAGAGTGCCTCTTTGGCCCTCTTCAAAAGGAACCTTGACGATTGGATGGGAGAAAGGAAATTCACCCCGGGGATCACATCAGTCGCCCTGCTAGACAGGGATCCAGGGAAGTCAATAGTGTGGGAAGAAATAGCCAGGGAATTGTTATGGCTAGGCTTGTATAAGCCCTAGGGCTGATAACCTTGTACCAACCTATGAACCTATGTATTATCAACCAATCAGCATCTGCAGATTGTGCCCCTTAACACCTTCTTTGCCCTAAGCTATTCTTCTGTTTGGGAGACTCTAAGCCACAATGATACCTCTCAAATTCTTTACTCAAGAATTTTGGATAAAGGCAAAAATAATGATGTAAGAAATGTCCAAAGTCAGGGATGTTTTTAAGTGTTAATCTTATTATATTACAAAGTTAATAGAATTACAGATTTTTGCACAGACATGCGTTTCCTGAACAGTATATGAAGTATGAAACTCTTACATCCATCCTTATTAACTGAGTGTATTTGTTTCCTTTAGCCTTCAAGGTAAAGACCCTTTTTTC
The DNA here is from genome assembly GCF_019279795.1 of Protopterus annectens. Lineage (NCBI taxonomy): Eukaryota > Metazoa > Chordata > Ceratodontiformes > Protopteridae > Protopterus > Protopterus annectens. Next base: position 390,618,684 of record NC_056744.1, read on the forward strand.
TTTGCTCCTGAAGCTGTCGGGGGTTGTAATCAGCAGGTACAGATGGTGCAGGAGTTTGTCATACCACACAAACTCTTTTTGGAAGACTTCTGAACAAATCCAAAATTAATTGGGGGAGGGGGAGGCCCCAAATCAGGGACAGAGCAAGTATTGCTCTTTATAAACTTATAAAAGTGACACTGAAACTGAAAAGTATGCCATTGACTAGTGACTTCACCCCTCAATAATTTTTCAGAAAACCACAAGTTTTATAAGGAACAGACCAAAAACAGGCAGAAATCACTGTCACATTCTGGAGATTTAAAGGTATAAAGTGTAGCACTGGTAAGAACTGATGGCACTTTAACAGATGCTGATATTGCATTTGTGGCTGTGGCTGAAGTGCTGAAGCACTCATTGTGTGGTAGAGTGACTGTAGCAAGATGCTTGTGACATTTGCAGCAAGCAGCATGCTACAGTTTTAAGTATTTTTTAAGGGTTTCAGTAAGATTTTTTTCTCTCTTCTTATCTACAGTTCTGGCAAGTGCAGGTTCTCTCAGGTGAGAGAACCTACAGTGCCCAGTCGGTCCAATCGGCTTAAGGCCAATCCTGGCTGAAATGTAATTCAGGAAGACAAGTTTCTAGTTATAAAGGTAGAATTATGTTAAATTAAGGCAGAAAATGTAGAACAGACAGTTCCTTAATGCTCCATTACTCATCTACAGGTAGAATTAATTTACTCTGATTAATTTCTACTGGCTTCAAAGAATTTGGATGCAGTCATTTCTTAGGTACCCAGTTAGTTATTTATTTATTATTTATTTATTTCAGTTTGATTACCGGGGAGGTCCACTGGGCTATTGGGGGCCCGTTTTCAGTGGAGGCCCGGGGAGAAAAGCTCCAAAACAAGCAATTATTACAGTTCAAATATATAGATTACAAAAATAATTTCAAAGAACATGCAAATCGATAGGCTTTCTAATTTACAAAAAAATAATCCTTGTTTTCCCGCCTTTCTCGACTAGTTTAGACCAGTATACAGGCATTGCTGTATTCTGGGCTGTGGTGTAGTTCCTGTGTTGTCCATTACCTTACTTGGATAAAAGGAAGTTTCTTTGCTCACCAGTGGGAGTGGGGAGCCTTGAGCAGCCTACCTATCCTTGGGGGAAGTGACCTCAGCACAAGAAGCTGTTAGTAATTGGTTGTTTGGGACCATTCCTAGCTCTTTTGTAGTTCACTGCTTAAAATCTTTTTCTGGCTATACTGCTCAGACAAGCTCCACGTGGGTTTACAGAGTGGTCCTAGCAGCAAGGAACTTGAAAAGCGACTACCTACTGGATTTAAGTATCTCTGCTTTTTTCACTGAAAATAGCTTCTGCTGCTTACTTTAAACTAGCCTTAACTGTTTTTTACTGATTACTGCATTTATTTTAAAACTGCACTTAAAGTTACATTTAGTCGAAAGTTTGCTTGTTTGTTTGTTTAATTGAACTGTGGAGGCTGCCCACTAAAGTGTGCTAGCCTGTGTAACTAATTTATCACTGTCTCTGCATTTTCTGTGTATTTCTGCAAAACAAAACAAAAAATAATCCTTGTTTTCCTAGTTTAGACCAGTATACAGGCATTGCTGTATTCTGGGCTGTGGTGTAGTTCCTGTGTTGTCCATTACCTTACTTGGATAAAAGTTTTTCTTTGCTCACTCACCAGAGGGAGTGGGGAGGAGCAGCCTACCTATTGGGAAGTGAAGTGACTCAGCACAAGAAGCTGTTAGTAATTGGTTGTTTGGGACCATTCCTAGCTCTTTTGTAGTTCACTGCTTAAAATCCTCTGCTGCTTTTTCTGGCTATACTGCTCAGACAAGCTCCACGGGTTTACAGAGTGGTCCTAGCAGCAAGGAACACTACCTTCTGGATTTAAGTATCTCTGCTTTTTTCACTGAAAATAGCTTCTGCTGCTTACTTTAAACTAGCCTGAACTGTTTTTTACTGATTACTGCATTTATTGTAAAACTGCACTTAAAGTTACATTTAGTCGAATTTAGTGAAAGTTTGCTTGTTTGTTTGTTTAATTGAACTGTGGAGGCTGCCCACTAAAGTGTGCTAGCCTGTGTAACTAATTTATCACTGTCTCTGCATTTTCTGTGTATTTCTGCAAAAACAAAAAAATAATCCTTGTTTTCCCACCTTGACTAGTTTAGGCCAGTATACAGGCATTGCTGTATTCTGGGCTGTGGTGTAGTTCCTGTGTTGTCCATTACCTTACTTGGATAAAAGGAAGTTTCTTTGCTCACCAGTGGGAGTGGGGAGCCTTGAGCAGCCTACCTATCCTTGGGGGAAGTGACCTCAGCACAAGAAGCTGTTAGTAATTGGTTGTTTGGGACCATTCCTAGCTCTTTTGTAGTTCACTGCTTAAATCATCCCTTTGCGCGGGTAGTGCCTTGTCGGTTAAACAAGGTTAAACTTTTTCTGGCTCCGCCAAGTCTGCTCTTCAATTTTTCCCTTAGAACTGTTTTACTTGCAATCTAAACAGCCTATACTCTATCTGAAAAGCTCAGCACTTGCTCCTAAAGCATTTTGTATACAGGTAAAGCACTCTTAAACAAACGAAAAGTACTTCATCCACCTAAATTCTGTTGAGTAACCATTTCCCTATAGGTCCTTTCTGACTCAGTTACACAGCAATCTTTTTCACTATTTCTAGCATGTCGAAGGGTCAGTTGCTGGTGTCCTCTCCTGTTCAGCTGGTGAATCTGGGAATCTTGAGGCAATGTTACAATTGCCTCATGTACACAGACAACCCTCTCCTCCCCCCAAGAAATACAAATATATGCGAGAGATGCAACTATATAGCCAAACTGGAGGCTGAGCTCTCTCAATTCAGTACTTTCAAGACCAGTCAGGAGGAGAAGGTAACCACGCACACCACAAACCCAGTCTCACATAGAACTATCACAACTGCAAACCAAACACATAAACACACAAAAACATACTGGAGGCTGATTAAAAATCTACCAAAACAACAGAGGCCTCCAAAGCAGACACCCAAGCAACCACCACCTCAAGACATAGCAAATGCAACACATAGTTCACAAAGTCAGTGTGCTAAACAGTCACAGCCCTTAAGGCCAAACAACATGCCAGACACACTTGTAATAGGTGACTCCATAGTCAGGCACACTGACGTCCCCGCCACCAGACTGAACAAGGAGAGGGTCACAGTAAGCTGCCTGTCGGGAGCTAGAACATAACACAAGCACTCAGGTCACTCCACAGCAAGTACAAATATGACTCAGTCATTGTACATGCCCTCCCTGGACTACATGAAAAAGACATAGAGGAGCTCTCTGATTATGTAGCCCCGGTATGACCTGACCCTGAGCAGCATCTTACCCTCACCAAGAATGATGCTACAGTACAAAGACAAAATGATCAGTTTTAACAATTGGCTTAATTACTGGTGTCATTCTAAGGGGATCCAGTGTCTGTCTGCTTGGGATGACATGCTTGACAAGCCACACTGGGATGGTTTGCACCTGTCACCCCTGGGCTTCGGATATTGGCCAAGGCTCTTGCCACCCCCATAGTGCCTTTTTAGGCAAGGCTCAAATGACAAACCTACCTCCTAGAAAACACAAGTGGAAAAAACTAAGGGTAATGCTGCTCAATGCCAGAAGTCTAAACCTCAAAGCCCTCCTCAGTATGGAGAACATCGATGTCTGTGCAGTGACTGAAACCTGGTTCAAGGCTCCTGAGAGCACCCCAGCACTATCAGGTTTTACCTCATATCATGCTTTTCGCCCCAAAACTTGGACAGAACCACAAAAGGAGGGGAGTATCCATTTTCATCAAAGATACCCACACCTCCAGGTTAGTAAGCATCGGAGACTATCCAGGTGCAACTAACCATAGGCAAAACTGTCTTACAGTTTATAGCATGCTACAGACCACCCTCTCAAACTCAGGAACCCCACACAGCCTTCCTGAAGACACTGGAGAGTATGAATGTCTCTCCAAATACCATCATTTTGGGAGACTTCAACTACCCAAACATAGACTGGGAACATTACTCAAGCCCCAACACCCTAGCCCAAAGGTTCTTAGAATTCATAAACTCAAATGCAATGGAACAACTAGTCACCATTCCCACAAGAGGAGACAATATACTAGACCTGATCATCACAAACATGGGGACAAAATGCACACCGAAGTACATCCCTCTTTGGTAAGATCAGACCATAAATTAATCTCACTGGAAATCCACATCACCCCCTGCACAAAAGACCACAGTGAAGAACTTCTCAAAAGCAAACTTCACACTTCTTAAGACTGAAGTGGTATCTTTCAAGGCCCCTGGGCCAGTGGAAACCACAACCCACACTGCTGAATCCTTTGCAAATGCCTTCTATGGGCACCTTCAAGAATGCATGGATCATGCAATCCCAAATAAAACCAAGACCCATTCCCCCAAAGGCAGGCGAATCGTCTGGTGGACCCCAGCCATAAACAAACTTTACAACAGAAGGAGGAAGCTACTACATGACAGAGCAAAATCCCTAAAAGGGAAGGCATCTCTCTGATCAGTACTAGCAAAAAACTACGATCACTCATAAAATCATCCAAGGCCAACTTTGAGAGAAAATTGACACAAAAGACAATCACAAGGCTTTCTTTAGCTATGTTAGAAACCTGGGTGGAAACTCCCAGATATGCTCAGAGTTAGTCCAAAATGACACAAAATACACTGAACCCACTGACATTGCCAACATTCTGGCAGACAGGTTCAGTGCAAATTTCTTCCCTCCCCCAAAAGGAGAAATAACTATCCCAGCAGAGTGTAGCCTCCTAACATCTCAGATGCCCAAGTGAGAGCCGCCTCTCTAAAGCTAAAAACACAGCATCAATGGGACCGGATGGTGTCCCGGCTGTGTGCTACATGAACTCCAAGAGGAACTAAACCCACACATAAGGCTGCTGTTTAATCTTAGAAAGAGTGGCGTGACGCAACAGTGGTCCCACTTCACAAAGGCGGTGCTTCTATGGACCCGAGCCTGGTCTGCAAAGCTATGGAGAGGATCATTATGGAACTCATAAACAAAGACATTGGGGACCTACAGACATTGATCCTACCCAATTTGGCTTTGTCAAGGGCAGATCCTGCCTTTGAACTTGGTCGACTTTTTGAAACAGTCACTAAGGCCATTGATGAGGATAAGGCAGTTCACACAGCCTACCTTGACCTGACACAATACCCCACTGGGCATCATAGACAAACTCACCAGCTTAAATGTAAAACCCATGTCACAAGATGGGTTTGCAAACTGGCTCAAGGACAGAACCCACAGGGTCAGAGTTGCTGGAGCTATGTCAGACTCAGCCACAAGCGGTGGGTGTCCACAGGGCAGTCCCTGGGACCCTCTTGTTGGCATTTATTTTTCCGGTACAGGCAAACATAGGAGGATTGTGGCTGACAAAGTTCGCAGATGACTGCAAACTGATAATTGATACTCCAGCGGACACAAACATCCTTCAGAGAGGCCTCATAGAAACGGATAATTGGTGCCAGAGCCATGGCCTTAAGCTGAATGCCAAAAATGTATAGTCATACCCTTTGGGAAAAACAAGGTACTGACAAATTACCACATAGGCGGTAATCCATTAAGTACGGAAGAGGTAATCAGGGACCTAGGGACCCAGGTTGACAGTAACCTCTCATTTGACACTCACATTGCCAAAGTGGTTAGGAAGACCTTCTATATTGCCCACCTTATCATGAAGGGTTTCACATCTAGATCAAGAGAGGTCATTGTGCCCTGTACTCTTCTCTTATCAGGCCAATGATTGAGTACAATGCCCCATTTGGGATGTATCTCACCCGACACCTGAAGCAGTTGGAAAGACCCCAAAAGTTCCTCACCAAGAGGATAAAGGGTCTTAAACATATGTCATATGCTGCCCGACTGAACAAACTCCAGCTGTATGCAGTCGCATAATGCGTACTCAGAGGTGATGTGTGCCTGACGTACAAGGCCATGTCCAATCCTGAATTCATGGACATGCTCCACCTCAGAAAATCTAAATCCATCAGAGCCACGAGAACAAGTGACTTAAACCTCAACACAGAAATAAATAGGACATGCTGGAGGGACAGATTCATAACCCAGAGGCTCCCTACACTCTGGAACAGAATCCCAGTCCATGTTAGGCAGAGCCCCTCACTGACTCTATTCAAGAGAAATCTCGACGAGTGGATGGGAGATCGTAGGTGTACCCCGGGGGTCATCTCTGTGTCACTACTAGACAGAGGCATAGTAAACTAAACCCTAAAAGGGCGTAGTATTCTCATCCTAAGGGGTGGTGTAAGCCACATACACTCTGGCTAGGCTTATAAATGCCCTAGGTCAGATAGCCTAGTACGAACCTATGAACCTATAATTTCAGTAAACATGTAAGGTCTTAGGCACTCTATGTAACAAGTATCAGGTGGTTACAACAGAAGAAACACTAACAATTCCAGTTTAGTTTAGGGAGAAAGGCATCATAAGAAATAATACAGTTTTACTGTGTTCACTAAGCATAATACTTATAGAAAGGAAATAGGCAGGAGAATAGAAAGAGGTTAGTCTGGGGCAAATGGAGTAGAAAGTTTAGGTTTTGTAGGCTGAAGAGTGCAGTTGCAAATTCATGAAGCTGAGTTTTGAAGTTATTTAGGTTGGTACATGTCCTAAGTGACAAGGGCAGGGCATTCCATTTCTTAGCAAGTGTAAAGGATAAGAGAAGGCTGCCAGCAGGCGGCTGGGGTTTTGAACTGTAATCAGATTGTGTTGAGAAGATCTAAGTGGTCGAGGGGGTATAAGGGTGCAGGATATTAAAGGGCAGGGCAGTTCGAAGGGTATAGTAGTAGCTTGAAGGCTGTGGTGAGTTGGAGGAGGTTAAGTTGATTAGGAAGTTCAAGTCAGTTTAGGGTGTGAAGGGAGGAGCAGTGATGAGATGAGGATTTGGCATTTGTGGCAAATCTGGCGATTTTGTTGTAGCATAGCTCTAGTTTGGAGGTAAGAGAGGATGAAAGATTAGTTAGCAGGGGGGCACCGTATAGGAGGGTAGGAAGGAGGAAGGTAGAAGCAAGGGTTAGTCTAGTGTGAGGAGAGAGGAAGTGGTTGTTTCTAGTGGTTGAGAAGGCACTTTGGGTTAGGGCTTGGAGGTCTGTTAGGTTAGAGGCAGAGCAGATTAATGTTGAATCATCAGTGTATTGTACGATTTTAGTGTTGGGGATGGCCTTGTAGAAGTCATTTATGAAGATATTGAATAGTTAATAAATAAAAATGAAAATACTAGAATTGTTTATGACTTTTGGTTACATAAAGGCCTTTATGCAGCTTCTCCCTAACTGTTCTGCTTTTTCCAGAAGAGGCTTTATCTTTTTACTGTTTACTGTCTTGTTTGGTTTTTCATTACCTCAGAGTCTTTTTCAAATGATAGTGTGATGCCTATGTAAATATACCTCCCAACACCTGACCATTAAAAGTCATAGTGTTGGCCTTTAAATAAATCATAGCAGGTAGTAGATCCCATGTATTTAGCAATAAGGAATATTTGTATATGCACAGTTCAGCTATATTTACCAAACGTCAGGACTAGGGTTGCCACCTTCTCAGATGCCCAACGTGGAATTTTTTATGGAAACGTGCATGGCTCTCAACCTTCCCTCTTCGTAATGTGGAACAAATGGACAAAATGTGAAATATGTAGGAACAACCTCGACTAAGAAGATTTTTAGGCTTTTTCATAATGTGTTACTTTATACTTATAAAACAGTATTTTGATAAGAGTATTGTTCATACCACTCAAGCGTACCACATTATGAAGAGCATGCCTTAATTGGTTCTTAAAAGATCTGTGTTCCTTGCTATTCCACACTGGAAAGGATTTTTTACGTAACGTTTATGGTAAATAATACTGAAATATATTATTCACGTATTTATATTTGGTAACTGGGGAAGAATAGTGATCTCCTTGGACATTTTTCAGACTCAGTGTGAATGCATATTTGGTTGAACGACTTGATTAAAGTCACAGATAAGCAATGGAATCTGAAGGAATCAAACACAGTACCACTGAACCACAAGAAGCAGCTCCTTAAGCCTTTGCACCGGCTGGTAGATGAAACAATACCACACCTCCCAACTGTTATTAATTTTCAGAGATGTCCTGAGTATGATTTAAAATTTTGCTCTTTTTCTCAATCCTCCCTAAAAATCATTAATTTGGGAAAGAAAAGCTAGCGGGTTGGCCATAAATAAGGAAAATAATTAGAATTATTCTCATTTTTACTTCAGAAAATGCATGTTAATTTACTTTCTCTTATTCTGCCAACTTCTCAAGTTAATAGTAGTAATATTTTTAAATGATTTAAGTGTGACTAAATAGTTATGGTAGATTGCTAGAAACATAAACTAGAGTCTTGCTACAATAAAATAGTGAGATGTGCCATTGACTGGGTGTCTGCTGTGGTGCAGCAGTTAGTGTTGTCACCTCACAGCAAGAGGTTCTCCAGTTCGATTCCCAGCTGGAGTGCTCTCTGTGCAGTGTCTGCATGTCCTCCCTGTAATCACGTGGGTTTCCTCCGGGTGCTCCATTTTTCTCCTACATTCCAAAAACATGCAGTAGCTGGATTGGACACTCTAAATTAGCCATATGTAAGAGTGTGTACACGAGTGAGTGGTGCAAATGAATTACTGTCGCAGGGCTAGCCACCAGGCTGTGTAAACTTTGGCTTGAGATGATTGTTACTGCAGAAGTGACACTCCGACCCCATGTGCAAAATGAGAAAGGGGGTTGAGGATGGATTGATGAATTGAACAGCTCTGTCTTTATGAGGAAAATCAGAAAAAAGCTGTAAATGTAGCAGGAGGAAGCAAAATTGGAGGTCTAAAATGATAATGCATAAATCATAGCAGTTGAGAAGTATGTTTTTAAGTGCTCTTGGTGATCTATGTTCTTCTGCTCTTCTGCTTTTGCTCACAGAAGAAAAAGCAAAAAAAAATAATAAGACAGAAACAAGTTGTGCTTCTGATGGTATAATTTATACATAATGACACCAGACAGTGACATATCAAAGTCCATTGATTCTGCTGTGCATTGAACAAACACCCTAGTGATCTACAGAACTGCAGGGTTTTTAATGTTGTCCAATCTTAAACTGTTCTTTCTACCTAATTTAATCTTAGATTAATTAAACATTTACTCTACCATTTCTTTAGGAAATGTATTCCAGGCATACACATTATCTGTGTGAGGAAATTAGCACTTCCCCCATTTTTAAGTAAGTTATAACCTTTCAGTTTTAAAGTAAAAAATTCTTTATATTAAGTCTTAATTAACTAGTTAACACAGAACATTTCAGGAAGTACTGCCTCTTTCTTCAGATAATGAAAAATAGAATATAATCTGCCTTAAAATATTCTCATGAGTTCAAAATCTTGTTTTATCTCTGATAATGTTTTTGGTTTTCCAAGTGTAGAGTTGCTGTTTTGGGTTTTAGCAAGTCCCATAAGGGATTTATTCAGTTCATTAAAATGTAAGAGCTGTAGCAGTTTCATTACATAAAGGGTCATGTGACACACACACACACACACACACACACACACACACACACACACACACACACACACACACAAATATATATGTGTGTATGAGTGTGAATATCTAGATTATTGCCATTTTTTTTTTACTGGGAAACTCCATCTGGGCCTGATGTGCCCATTTTCAGTGGCGGTCTGGGAAGAAAAGCTCCATAAATACATTGTTATAAGCAACAAACAAAATGCACCACCGTTAAATTTTATAGTAACAAAACAGATAAAGTGAAACAAAGTATGTAATTAGAAAGCATAAGAATATACACTAAAATATAACATTACATTGCCTGGTCATTAGGAGCAAAGTATAACCAAACTTAAATGTATTTTATACAAGGCTAAATCTGTGTGTAAAACGAGAAGAATATATATATATATATATATATATATATATATATATATATATATATATATATATATATGTGTGTGTGTGTGTGTGTGTATATATGTGTATATATATATATATATATATATATGTATACATACATACATATATGTGTGAGGATATATTTATATGTATGTATGTTTATACACAAACACTCACAGAGATATTTGAAGAACAGCTATACCCCTAAATGCTACATTTCTCTTCGCCAGAGTGTATTTCCATCCATAGAGGATTATTATCATACCTTGACTCATACCTCTAAACTCTCCACAGCACATTTCAAATTTTTGCTCATATATATATATATATATATATATATATATATATATATATATATATATATATATATATATACACACACACAGTGGATATAAAAAGTGTACACACCCCTGTTAAAATGCCAGGTTTTTGTGATATAAAAAAGTGAGACCACAATAACTCATTTCAAAACATTTCCCACCTTCAGTGTGACCTATAACCTGTACAATTCAATTGAAAAACAAACAGATCTGAGGGGGAAAAATATAAAAAAAAAAAAGTACAATAAGCTGGTTGCATAAGTGTGCACACCCTTAAACTATTACTCTGTTGAAGCACCTTTTGATTTAATTACAGCATTCAGTCTTTTTGAATACACACCTG
>NC_056744.1:390634326-390689326 GCF_019279795.1 Protopterus annectens
GGGTTGGCGAAAGATATGCTTCTGGGTTTGTTCTCAGAAGATACATTTGGCTTAGGCTACAGCTGCCAAGATTTTAAGGCCAAATTGCTGGAATGCTCCTTTAGATAACAAAGCCTTGTGTGGGAGTTCAGCAGCAGAACTCTTCACGTCTTTTCAGGAGAAAGGAAATGAGCTACAGGATCTTAAACACATTCTTGTTTCTCCAGATGTTCATCGTGCATACAGCTGCAGTCATAACAGATGGGTTCTCCTGCCGTCAGGCGGGTCCTCAATTCCAAAGTCTAGGTCCGGCGTCGGTTGTCGTCACTTCTTCCCTGACGTCAGTGCGACAGGGGTATAAAAGAACCAGCCGACGCCATTTTCTCCAGTCTTTCTTGCGCAGAAGCAGTTCGCAAGTGCCGGTCGGCCAGCTCCTGAAATTACGAAAATTTTGCAACCAAGTCTTCTTGAAAGCTAAGTACCCGTTGAAACTTTTCTTGCCTCAGACCGATGTCAGACAAAGTTAATAATTGTATTTCATGTGGGAAGCAAATACCGCATAAGGATTTCCATTCCCTCTGTATTCCTTGTTTAGGCCCAGACCATGACGTCTCGGTCTGTCGTTTTTGTGCTACATTCAACAAACGCACCATTAAGCGTCGGCGGTTAAGCCCAGCATTATTTTGGCAAAAAATTTAAGTATATTATGTCGTCGGATACTCCGACTCCAGTTTTGTCTAAAAAGTGCAAAGATAAGGACCGAAACACGAGGTCCGCGGCCTCTTCTGACACCACGCCAAAGCTAACTACAGGTGGTCCGGTTCTCAGCGAGGCGCCTACGCAGCCCCTGACTACCGACGACACTTCATTGGTGGTGTCTTCTGTGCCCGAGGTCGCAGGCTCCTCGGCCCACACCCCGACTACAGATACCGAAGCCACTCTTGGTGGTGAATCTCAAAATGTGGACAGGTCTGCCTCCTCTCAAGGTGTCCTCAGACCTTCCTCTTCTTTTTCCATCAAGGCTTTCACTAAGTCTAAAGCAGCCATGCATTCTAAGAGACAAGCTACACAGGGCCCATCTACAGGCCCCATGCCTAAAAAACAGATGCTTAAAATGGCTGAGGATTTAATTACTCTTATCAGGGGTTCTCAATCCCCGGACAAAGGCCCAGAGTGGAGGAAGAATCCTCCTCTGATCAGGGCTCCATTATATCAGAGCACTCTGATGAACAGGAACATTCTTACTCCCCTTTTGAAGATTCTGATGCAGAGGAGTCCATTCACTCTGTATCCCCCCCAGAGGATTACTCATTTGGGGAAACCTTGCATACCTTAAGGGAACACTTCCAGTGGGAAGGCCAAGAGTATTCAGATTCCAAGAAAAGGCTTAGGGAATTTCTCTTGCTACCTCAGCACAGGCCTCTGGCTATACCTCCTGTCTTGGACATACTAGATGATGTGTACTCGGAGGCCTGCCTTAACCCGGATTCTTTACCTCCAGCCCCAGTCAAGCCTGACAGGTACTACCGGGTTCCTGACTCACACCAATTTCTATACAAAAGCCATGCTGCTGACCCAGAAACTATCTCACAGGGCCCCAAGGGAATTAAGGCCTCCACTGCTAAAAATTCATTACCTTCTGAGAGAGATTCCAGATCCTTAGAAAGGTGGGGAAAAGAGGTATATACCTCAGCCACCTTAACCATGAGGGCATTAAACTGCCAGTTCCATATGCTAAAGTACCAACAGTTTCTGTTATCACAATTGAGAAGTAAAATGTCACAACCTGAACAACCAGACTTGAAGGAGTTGCAGGATTTGATGCATAGTGCAGAACAAGTGGGTAAACATACCTTACAACGTGGTTTTGATGCTCTAGAGGCCTCATGTAGAGCTGCTGTTACAGGATCAGTCATACTTAGACAAGCCTGGCTCAAGGAACAAACCTTACCAGATCATGTCAAAGTTAAATTACTAGATGCCCCTCTACAAAAGGATGTATTATTTGGTGCTAATGCTGAGGAGGTATTAAGGAAAATGGAGGAAAAGGCTAAATCAATGCAAACAGTGAAAGATTTTCTACAGGTACAACCCCCACGTTTCAGTAGAAATTGGCTTTCCAAAAATTGTTCCTTTCCAGCCATGGACAGACCCCAAAGAGGTAGATACAGGCGCCCGAGGGGCAGAGGGCAATCCCAAGGATCGTTTAGAGGCAGACAATGGCAAGCTCCTACACAAAGAGGTGGTGAAGATAGTTCGCAGCCATTCAGAAAGCAAGCCCAATGACTTCCCCCTTTGCATGCCAAGCAAGGCTCAAATGGCAGCACCCTTAGGCGGAAAACTGGCATTATTTTCAAAAAATTGGCATATTGTCACAAAAGACAAATGAATCCTGGACATTATAAACAGAGGCTACAGATTCCATTTTCACACCCTTCCAAAAATGAGAGGCATGCCAAACCTGCCACACAATCAAAGGGCAGAGGCACAAAGACAAATTTCAGATCTCATAGACATGAAAGCTATTCAAGAGGTACCTACTCACGAACAAGGTCAGGGTTTTTATTCCAGACTATTCCTGGTACCAAGGAAGGGAAAAGATTGGAGACCTATTTTGGACCTATCCATCCTAAACACATTTCTACTCGTACCAAAATTCAAGATGCTCACTTTACAGCAGCTTCTTCCCATGCTGGGCAAGGAGTCTTGGCTGGTAACATTGGACCTCAAGGAGGCATACCTGCATGTCCCAATCAGATAAAATTGCAGAAGATACCTCAGATTTCTTGCAGGTTCAACCCATTATCAATTCTCTGCATTGCCCTTTGGCTTATCTACTGCCCAGAGTATTCACAAAATGCCTGGCATCAGTAATTGCCTACTGCAGACTTCAAGGGATACAAATATACCCCTATTTGGACGACTGCCTGATCCAAGCAGACAGCAAGCACATACTTCTGAAACATCTGGCTTATGTAATAATGTTGTTGAATTCTCTGGGATACACAGTCAACAAAAAGAAATCAAGGCTAATACCCTCTCGGAAAATAATTTTCCTGGGTGCCAACTTGGACACAAACACCCAGATGGCCTGCCTCACGCCAGAGAGGCAGGGGCAACTAACTCAATACTTCAGAACACTAGCAAATTTCACCAGGCTGACTGCAAGGAAAATCCTGCAGGCTCTGGGATTCATGGCATCTTGCATCTTACTAATCCCATGTGCAAAGCTGCATATGAGGAAACTTCAATGGTACCTGAAAAACCTATGGTCTCAACACAGCCACAGTTTGGAAACAATAATACCACTAATTCCATGTCTTCAAAAGGAATTTCTGTGGTGGGCTCAAGCATGCCAAACAAACACAGGTCTCCCATTCAGCAAGCCTCAAGCAAATCAAGTCATCACAACAGACGCCTCGGACTACATGACAGATCGGTGCATTCAGGGCAAATGGTCCCAAAAAGAAAAGCACCTTCACATCAATCAAAAGGAAATGCTAGCAGTAATAAATGCTATTATAGCTTTCAAAGACCTTCTGCAACCAGGTCAACTATTGATAAGGACGGACAACACCACAGTAATGTGGTACATAAACAAACAGGGAGGAACCCATTCATACCCCCTATGCAGGCTGGCCATGTCACTTTGGAACATGGCTCTGGACTTACAAATCGAACTTCAAGCACAGTACTTGCCAGGCAAGGAAAACACGCTGACAGACAACCTAAGCAGAAATATGACAGATCCACACGAATGGAAGTTGCATCCTCAAGTTTTTATAGAGATAATTCAAGCATGGGGAAGGCCAGACATAGATCTATTTGCCTCCCACAAAAATCACCAATTGACGAAATTTTGCTCAAGGATTTTTCATCCAAAGGCCTGGAGAGTGGACGCTCTCTCTTTCAGTTGGACATCAATGACAGTTTATGCCTTCCCACCTCTTCCTCTGCTGCCCAAGGTTCTATTAAAACCCAGAGCAGACAGACCAAAGATGATTCTCATTGCTCCAGACTGGCCAAGACAACACTGGTACCCACTCCTGAGGAGCCTGACGCATTCCCCACCATGGACCCTGCCTCTAATGCCTCTTCTGACTCAGCACAGCTTCAAAACTCTTCACAGTCAGCTAAAAACACTCAGTCTAGCTGCATGGAAGATTCCTTAGCATCACAACAGACCCTACTCTCCAAGGAGGTGCAGGATGTCATTTTGGAGGCCAGAAGGCCGTCTACTAGAAAAGCTTACTCCGCAAAATGGAAACGGTTTTGTGTCTGGAATGAGAAAAAGGGCCAGGATCCTGGAAAACTGAATTTACCTCAAATATTACAGTATCTAGCTGAGCTGCTAAGCAGTGGACTTTCATTCTCCTCCATCAAAATCCATGCCTCAGCCATTTCTGCAGAATACCTGATCCACCTTTATTCTCTCACCCCCTCTTAAGACAGTTCCTCAGAGGGGCTAAGAATCTAAAACCCCCAAGGAAACAACCAATACCTGCTTGGGATCTCAATTTCATTCTAGAAAAGTTGACCTTGCCTCCTTTTGAGCCAGCTGCCTCAACAGATTTGCAATATTTGTCCTGGAAAACAGCTTTCCTTCTGGCTATTACCTCAGCTCAGAGGGTATCGAACTACAAGCTCTCATGGCTGTGCAGCCTTTTATCATCTTCCATCAGGACAGAGTTTCCTTACGAACCAACCCGTCCTTTATGCCAAAAGTGGTATCCAGGGTACCTCCTATAGTGCCTTTTTAGGCAAACTTCAAAGGACAAAACCACCACCGTAACAGGTACAAGCATGCAAAATCTGAAGGTAATGCTACTCAATGCTAGAAGTCTAAACCTCAAAATGCACTCTCTCGAGGCACTCCTAAAAATGGAGAACATCGATATCTGTGCAGTAACTGAGACCTGGTTCAAGGCTCCAGAGAGCACCCCTGCAATACCAGGCTACAACTCTTACCACACTTTTCGGCCACCAAACCAGGACCAAAACACTAAAGGTGGAGGAGTGTCAGTATTCACCAAGGATATTCACACCACCAGGCTAGTTGGCCAACACAATGTGTCTGAAATTCTCCAAGTGCAACTAACACTAGGTAAGACTGCAATCCAAATTGTAGCTTGCTACAGATCCCCCACCATACCCCAAGATTCTCACTACACCTTTCTAAACATACTGGAAAATATTAAGATAGAACCAAACACCCTAATACTGGGTGATTTTAACTACCCTGCTATTAACTGGGAAAACTACTCATGTCCCAACACCTTTGCACGGTTCTTGGAATTCATAAATTCCACCGCCCTGGATCAACTAATCCATAGTCCCACCAGGGCTCCAATATCCTAGACCTGGTCATTACCAACATGGGAAATCAATGCTCCATACCTATGGTCACCCCTCGTTAGTCAGGTCTGACCATAAGCTAATCACCCTTAACATCCACATACCCAACCCACCCCCAGTAAAGAAACCACCATAAAAACTTCTCCAAAGCCAACTTCATGCTACTCAAGTCAGAAGTGACAAACTTCATGACACCCATGCAGATGGGAACTGAAAGTTCAACTGCTGAATCCTACACTAAGGCACTGTACGAGCACATCCACTCATGCATGAATCGTGCCATCCCAAATAGAACCAAAATGCTCTCATCCAAAAAAGGAAGCCAATCTGGTGGTCCCCTGCCATAAACAAACTTTACAACAAAAGGAAGAAACTTTTGCAGAAAAGAGGAAAATCCCAGGATGCAAAAACTCCCTTACTAGCCTCAGTAAGAAACTGAGATGCCTCATAAAATCCTCCAAAGCTAGTTACGAAAATAAAATTGCCAAAGATTCCAAAGACAACCACAAAGCATTCTATAACTATGTCAAGAATCTAAATGGCAATGCTCAGATCTGCTCTGAGCTAAAACAGAATGGCATTAAATATACTGATCCGAAGGATATTGCCAATATCCTGGCAGATCGATTCAGTGCCAACTTCACCCCTCTCACCCCCTAAATGGCCCATCTCAATACTGGAAGATTGCCAAATTCCACTAATAACGGCCACACAGGTACAAAACACACTCTCTAAAGCCAAGAATACAGCATCCATGGGACCAGATGACATCCCGGGCTGTGTACTACATGAACTACACTATGAACTGGCACCTCACCTAAGTGTCATGTTTAATCATAGCCTCACCTCAGGTTTCATGCCCACTGAGTGGCACAGAGCTACAGTTATCCCAATCCACAAGGGAGGGATCCACCTTGGATCCCGGAAACTACCGTCCCATCTGTCTGACAAGCCTTATCTGCAAGGCCATGGAGCGTATTATCATGGAACTTATAAACAAAGACATTGGCAACCTTCAATCACTGGACCCCACCCAGTTTGGGTTTGTGAAGGGCCGATCTTGTCTCCTGAACCTGATTGACTTCTTTGAATCAGTCTCCAGAGCCATGGACAAGGGTAAGGTGGTCCACACAGCCTATCTAGACCTTGCCAAGGCCTTTGACACCATCCCCACTCTGGAATCATAGATAAACTTACTAAGTTGGGCATTAATCCCTATGTCACCCAATGGGTTGCTAAATGGCTTACTGATAGAACCCACACTGTAAAAGTAGCCGACTCCAAATCCAGCTCCAGACAAGTGACAAGTGGAGTACCTCAGGGTTCAGTCCTGGGGCCGCATCTACTTCTCTGAAGTACAGGTCAACACTAAGGGACTCTGGCTAACAAAGTTTGCAGATGACTGCAAACTGGGAGCCATTACTGAATCCCCAAATGATGTGGAAACTCTACAAAAGGGCCTTACAGAAACAGATGCTTGGTGCCAGAGCCATGGGCTCAAGCTCAATGCCAAGAAATGTATTGTTATCCCATTTGGGAAAAACATGTATCCATGAATTACCATATAGGTGGCAGTACACTAAACACAGAAAGTGTGATAAGAGACTTAGGGACACAGGTGGATAGTGGTCTCACCTTCGATGACCACATCGCCACAACAGTCAGGAAATCCTTCTATGTGGCACACCTCATCACGAAGGGCTTTTCATCCAGAAAAAAGGAGGTCATTGTCCCACTGTACTCATCCCTCATTAGACCCATTATAGAATACAACCCATTTGGTATGTACCTCTCAAGACATCTGCAACAACTGGAAAGGCCTCAGAAATACCTCACTAAAAGAATCACAGGCCTAAAGCAGATGCCCTACGCTGACCGCCTTAAAAAACTCCAGCTGTACTCTGTCGCATATCGTCTGCTCAGAGGCGATCTCTGCTTAACATACAAGGCCATGACAAACCCAGAGCTGTTGGACATGCTACACTTAAAGAAATCCCAATCTCTCAGAGCTACACACTCCAGGGATCTAAACCTTGTCATCACAATAAACAAAACATGCTGGAGGGATAGGTTCCTGACCCAGAGACTCCCAGACTCTGGAATAGATTGCCCATACATGTCAAGCAGAGTGCCTCTTTGGACCTCTTCAAGAGGAACCTTGACGATTGGATGGGAGAAAGGAAATTCACCCCAGGGATCACGTCAGTCGCCCTGCTAGACAGGGGTCCAGGAAAGTAAATTATGTGGGAAGAAATAGCCAGGGAATTGTTATGGCTAGGCTTGTATAGGCCCTAGGGCTGATAGCCTAGTACCAACCTATGAACCTATGAACCTTTGAATCAGGCTATACACTTACCTACCTTTTATCCTAATCCTCAAAACAAAGGAGAGAGATTACTACATTCCTTGGACATCCACAGACAACTGCGTTATTATTTGGACAGAACAAAGCCTTTCAGAAAATCAGAACAGCTCTTTGTGTCCTATGCTATAGGAGCTCAAGGGAAGCCAATTTCCAAACAGACAATCTCAAAATGGATAGCCCACTGCATACGCTTTTGTTATTCTTTTCATGGCAAAACTGTACCTACAGGCATCAGATCTCACTCCACAAGGGCCACGGCTACCTCTGCAGCTTTTCACAGAGGAGTTCCTACCAAAGATATTTTGGAAGCAGCCACTTGGAGTTCTGTGCATACCTTCTCCAAGCACTACCACCTTCCATTATACTCCAAATCTAGAGCAGGCTTTGCCACTGCAGTCTTGCAGGGCATTCTGGCTCCTCCTAGTTCCACCTAGTGCCTACCACTCCTTTCTTAGCTTTGGGATTCTACCCATCTGTTATGACTGCAGCTGTATGCACGATGAACATAGTACAGTTTTGTACCTACCATAAATGTAGATGTTCGAGTGCTAATACAGCTGCAGTCCAGGTTTCCCTCCCTCCTTCCCCTCTTGGGACAGGCCTATTGGCTAACACCTCCTCATACAACCTGATTGGGGTATTCATTCATGATGTATTTGCTTGCACTACTGTATTTTGATTATATGGCATTGCTTTATTACAAAAATTTATGTATTGCCTTCCTTCTGGGGGCACCTGACATCTGGGGCAAGAAAAACTGAAGAAAATGGCGTCGGCTGGTTCTTTTATACCCTTGTCGCACTGACGTCAGGGAAGAAGCAACGACAACCAACGCCAGACCTAGACTTTGGAATTCGGCCGACCGAGGACCCGCCTGACGGCAGGAGAACCCATCTGTTATGACTGCAGCTGTATTAGCACTCGAACATCTACATTTATGGTAGGTACAAAACTGTACTTTCCTCAGTTTCAAAGAAATTACCCAGTTAAGACTGCCTTTATTATAAAACCGTCTCTGTCATCTTCTTCTTCCAAAAGTAAGGGGGGGCTAGAAAACCAGCCTTTTCTAAGTCTGCTTCTTCCACCCCTGCCTCAAAACAGCCCTTTCAGTCCCAACCCAAGCCAGGTAGTCTGTGACTACCAGCCACCAGGGCCATCCTCTCCCTTGTCTCATTGTCTCAGCCTATCTCTTGCTGCTTGGAAACGGATTACTCAGGACTCTTGGGTACTTTCCATAATCAAAACAGGATATTTCATGGTTTGGGAAAAATTCCCCTCATTCAGAGGGATTCCACTACCCCCCCAAAGATCATTTGAGCTTCTTTCCTCAGGTCATCACAGACCTGGTCTCTCAGAAAACTATCAAAGAGGTTCCCACTTCCCAGCTAGGAAAGGGTTTTTACTCCAGGATGTTCCTGGTCCACAGGAAGGGTGACCCCTGGAGATCTGTTCTGTACCTTTCCCATTTAAACACCTTTCTCAAACTCCCTTCTTTCTGTATGTTAACTCTGCCTTCCCTTCTCCCTCTTATTTTTCCACACGGGTTCATTGTGTCCCTGGTTATAAAAGATACCTATCTTCACATTCCTGTCTACCCAGTGTTCAAGAAGTTTTTACGTTTTTCTGTAACTTCCTCACATTTTCAGTTTTGTGCTTTGCCCTTTGATCTCTCTACGGTACCAAGGGTTTTCACAAAGTGCTTGGCCCCTGTTATAGCATCTTGCAAAACGCAGGAAAGTGTTCATCGTGCATACAGCTGCAGTCATAACAGATGGGTTCTCCTGCCGTCAGGCGGGTCCTCGGTCGGCCGAATTCCAAAGTCTAGGTCTGCCGGGTGTGACGCTTCTTCCCTGACGTCAGTGCGACAGGGGTATAAAAGAACCAGCCGACGCCATTTTCTTCAGTCTTTCTTGCCGCCCTTACCTGTATGACCCTCTGATTCAGGCTTAGTCCCCAGAACTTCTTCAGGGAAACCTCTCCTTCACTATTGCCCTTCTGCAGAGTTTAGGGTTCAGTATAAACTTCCAGAAGTCTTTCCTCATCCCTTTGCAGGATCACATTTTTCTGGGATGCAGAATACAAACAGATAGAATGCTAGCCTCTTTTCCAGTGGAGAAAGATTTGTTCCTGACTTCCTATTTTCAAAGCATTCTTCCTCTCTAGTCCTTGACAGCCAGAGACTTTTTTTGTCTTTTGGGGTACATGGCATCCACTGTCCCCATGATATCATTAGCAAGACTACACATGTAAAAGTTACAGTGGTATCTAAGAATTGTATGGATGTAGCACTTACATCAATTAAGAGTTCCTGATACCACTCCTGCCTTGCCTAAAAGTGGAACTAGAATGGTGGATCCAATAGGTAAACAGAAACCTTGGCCTACCACTACAACCATCCTTTCCTTCCCTAGAGTTATTCACAGACACTTCAGACACAGGTTGGGATGCAACTTTTCAAGCCTGGAGGGTCAGAAATGCTTGGTCTCCCAGGCAGGCCTAGGAACACATAAATGTGAAGGAGATGAGGGCAGTGGTTTTGGCACTACAAATCTTCAAAAACAACTTTTTTCCAGGAGTACTGAGGTGGTTCACACAGAGCACCACAGCTCTTTGGTACATCAGCAAGCAGGGGTGAGCAAAGTCTTACATTTTATGCAGACTATCCCTACTCACCTGGGAATTAGCCTTACAAAGCCAAATCTCCCTGTAGGTGGTTTATCTCCCCTCAGTTCAGAATACAGTGGCAGACTCTTTAAGCACGTCCATGACCCAATCCTACAAATGGATGTTGCACAGGGATGTGTTTCTGGACCTAATCTATCATTAAGGTATGCCTCAGGTAGATCTGTTTGCCTCCCCCATGAACAAACAACTTCCAAACTTTTGTGCCAGGGTCCCATATCCCCCTGGTGTGGAAGGTAGATGTTCTGTCTTTCTCATGGAAGGGGATGTTTCTGTATGCATTCCTCCTTGCCACTTCTTCAGAAGGTTCTGCTGAAGATTCAGCAGGATCAGCCATAAATCTTGTTGGTGACTCCCTTTTGGCCAAGGCAGCACTGGTTTCCCCTTTTCCTGCACCTAGCCAGGGGCAGTCATCAGAAGTTACCCCACAGGATGGATTTACTCACACAGGACAAGGGGACCCTAGTATATCCACAACTGTCAACTATAAATCTGATGTTGTGAGTGATAGGGTTTTAATCCCTTGAGTACTGTGTGACGACACGATGAATGGGCATTCCTTTGTTGAAGGTTTGGTGAAGGTTGAAGGCAAGCCAGCAAAAAACTCTACCAGCATGTAAGCAGACCGGAGTTCCGCTGTGGCGACCCCTAACCGGGAAAAGCCGAAAGACACACACACACACAGACATCTTTTTTCTGAGGACATGCTAAAAGCTCTGCAGGAGGCCAGAAAACCAGAAACTAGGAAATCCTACATTTCCAAATGGAAAAGGTTTTCCATCTGGTGTCATAAAAAGGACCTACACCCACAGTTAGTTGATGTCCCAGTGGTCTTGTCCTATCTGTGTGAATTGTTGAGGGCTGGGTTGTCCTATTCTTTGGTGAAGGCTTACCTTTCAGTCATATCTGCTTCTCTGCGTATGACTTCACCTTTGGCCTCTAAGTTAGAGGTAAAACTGTTCCTTAAAGGCATCCTTCTTATCAGACCACGAAGGAAAACAATCCCTCCTCCTTGGGATCTCAGATGTTCTTCATGTTTCACTGTTGCAGTCATCACATTTCCATTATCTGCTTACAGTAGCCCTCAGTCGGCCTGATTATCAAAGTCTTGGGTCCTGTGTCAGTTGCTGTCTCATCTTCCGTGACGTCAGGTAGTCAGGGGTATAAAGCATGCAGCCGATGCCATTACATCAGTCTTTCTTGCCGTGCGGTGCCCGAAGCAGAAGCAGTTTGCAAGTGCCGGTCAGCCGACTCCTGAAATTTTCATTTTTGAGTTTCAGAACCAAAGTCTTCAACTAAAGCTAAGTACCCCATTGGGGAAACTTTTTCTTGCTCTAAACTGATGTCAGTAAAAGTCAATAATTGTATTTCTTGTGGAAAGCAAATACCTCATAAAGATTTTCATTCGTACTGTGTTCCTCAGCTGGAAGACATGTGTAAATGGGAGTGCATTCGTTGAAGGTTGAAAGTCGAGCTGGCACCTCGGCGTTCGTCAAAATCTACTGCCAATCATTAGCGGACCGGAGTTCCACTGTGGCGACCCCTAACTGGGAAACGCCGAAAGACAGAAACAACTGTATTCCTTGCCTAGACCCTGACCACAACGTACCTTGCTGTTGGCTTTGTGCTTTATTTAAACCATGAACTATTCGTCATCAGTACATTTTCACTTCTAAATATTTTGGTACTCGGTTCAATTATCCAGATATGTATTAAGTAAGCCACACGACTACCGACATTCCGAAAAAACGCAAAGGTAAAGGCAGAGACAGGCCGCCTAGGTCCAAAGCTGCTGATGATGCTTCTCCTAAGCTAGTCACCAGTTCGCCAGTACTCAGTGAGGTGCTTTTGCAGCCCCTGATACGCACTACTTCAGATTCGCAGGCCTCTACTGAGACCCGTTCGGAGTCCGGTATGCCCGAGATGCTTCAACTGTGGAACATGCAGATATCTCTACCTTGGATGGGTCCGGAGCCACTGAGCAGGCACCGGCTTCTGAGGGTGTATTCAGGCCTACTGACTTGCATATTAAACCAATGCCATCTTCTTCTTCTAGGCCTAAAACTCGAACCATGCCTAGGAAACTGACGCCCAGACCACACGGTCAGGCCTCTATACCTAAAAAACAAATGATAAGAATGGCTGAAGACGTTATTACTTTAATCAGGGGAAGCCAAACTTCCCCCTCTAAGAAACCTAGGAATGAATTTGCTTATGATACTTCTGACCAGGATTCTGAAATTTCTGTCTCCTCTGATGACCAGGAATTTACCCTTATCTACCTGTGAGGATTCTGATGCAGAGGACTCTGTTCCCTCTGCTTCTCACCCAGAGGATTTTTCTTTTGGTGAAACCTTGCATACTCTTAGGGAGCATTTTCACTGGGAAAGCCAGGATTACTCTGATTCTAAAAAGAGGCTTACAGATTTCTTACTCCTGCCTCAACACAGGCCTTTAGCTATCCCTCCTGTGCTGGACATTGTTGACGATGCCTTTTTGGAATCTTGCTTGGCCCCTGACTCTTACCTCCTGCTCCCAGAAATCCTGATAGATATTACAGGGTTCCTGATTCTCACAAGTTCCTTTTTAAAAATCCTACTGCGGATCCTGAGACCATTTCACAGGGACCCAAGGGCATTAAGGTTACTACTGCCAAAAATCCTACCCCCTCTGATAGGGATTCCTGGGACCCGGATAGATGGGGTAAGAAGGTATACACCTCTGCAACCTTGGTCATCAGGGCCTTAAATTACCAGTTTCATATGTTAAAGTATCAGCAGCATATTATTGGATTGCTTAAACAGAAAATGATGTTGATTCCTGATTGTGCTGAAAATAAGGATTTACAGGATTTAATGCATTCTGCTGAACAGGTTGGAAAACATACTTTGCAATGTGGTTTTGATTCACTAGAGGCAACTTGCAGGGCTGCTGTCACCAGGTCTGTACTTAGTAGGCATGCTTGGCTTAAGGAGCAGTCTTTGCCAGATCATGTTAAAATTAAATTGCTCGATGCTCCCTTAAGTCAGGACTGCCTGTTTGGTGACAAAGTAGAAGAAGTTCTTAAAAAGGTGGAGGAAAAAGCTAAATCTTTGCGAACTATTAAAGATTTCTTACAAGTACAGCCTCCTAGATTTAGTAGGCATTGGCCTTCAAATAATTGGTCCTTTCCTGCCTCTTCCAGGCCTTCTCAGTTCAAACCCAGAACAAGTAGAACACCCAGGCTTCAGTCCCAGGGTACGCACAGGACTAAGCAGTGGGGGGCTAAGACTCCCCCCTATGCTAAGCTGTCTCAATGACTTAACTTTAAAACTTCCAAGTATTTTTCAACTGACTGCTCCTTTAGGGGGAAAGGTTGCTCTGCAAGCAAAAAACTGGGAACTCATTACCCAGGACAAACGGGTTTTAAACATAGTTTCCCAAGGATACAGATTTCACTTCCACACTTTACCAGCCCCAAACAGTTGGCCAGATCTACCCCCAAATCAGTGGGCAGAGGCTCAAAAGCAAGTACTGTCTCTCTTAAGATTAAAGGCTATTCAGACTGTACCACATCAACAGCAGCACCAGCTTCCTCAGGTTCACCACCAAAACCAGCCCAATACAAGTCGAATTCCTGGACCTGCTCCTTTCCAAGAACACCAGCAGCGACTTCAACCACATGTTGTACAGGAAACCTACAAGAGTAAACTTTCTTCTCCACAGCAGCAGCATGCACCCATACAAGCTCAAAAGAAACGTGATAAAATCACAGGGACTCAGAATCTCCAGAGTCACCAAAGACCTTAACGACTTTCTCCACAACATTAAAGACCTGAAAAATGATTTCCTGGCCAGAGGCTACATGGACAGGACTCTGCACCAGATTCTGGACCCCATCACGAACAACAGAAAGGAAAAAACATTCATACTTCAACAGAGCCTAGGGACTAAAAACAGGTATGAAAACAAATATAGGCTCAACTTTATTTTACATTTCTCCACGGACTATAAGGACATACAAAAGATCATCCATGAAAACTGGACCATCATCACTTCAAACAGATTTTTTGGACACATCTTCCCTGAAGCACCGGGGTTCACAATGAAAAGAGGACCCAACCTAAAAGACCACCTCGAGAGACCCCCACCAAGACAACTCAACAGATATGGCACCTATCCGTGTAGTGACATCCCCCTGCTTCTACTGTAAATACATGGCAGGCACGGACCACTTCTACTGCCCCAACAACAAAAAAACAATAACCACAAGAGCATTCGGAGGCTGCAACACAGAAGGTGTTGTCTACAGAGCAAACTGCTGCAAATGTCAAGCCTTCTACGTGGGCAAGACCATCAATGCCCTCAAAACCAGGATTGCCAAACACCTATACGACATCAGGCACAAGATACCGACAAATAAACTAGCAACACACGCAATAAAAAAAACAGGACACGAAAGATTTAAGTTTCTGATACTCGAACAGCTGGAGAAGATCCCTTTCAATGGGGACTTCAGTTGAAGATTAGAGAAAAAAGAACTTATCTGGCAGATACAACTTGAAGCAAGGCACCCTCCGGGTCTCAACTGCATGGAGACCATCACCCCAGTCCTGAACCTCAGGGCACTTAACCATGCTAACTACAACTAATCGGCTCATAGTAAGATATGCTATCTATTTCACTTACTGGTTTCTCACAGATATAAGGCATAATGTATTAATTTTTTGAACAATAAGTGTTTATAAGCAGAACTAAAATTGCAGTAAGATAATGTATCAGCCCTCACAAAAGTTACAATTGTTAGCTCAACTTTTAATTATTTTTAATTTAAAAGGTAAAATTTCAATGTCAAATTACATTTAACTTTTTACTACCTAATGTACGCTCTCCCTGATGAAGGAGCGGCAGACAGGCTACCTTCCTATCTGCCCCGAAAGTGCCGGACATCTCAGAATCTTTCTCAGAACCAAGCTTGCTTCCAGTGTTTTACAGATGGTAATGGCAAGTCTGAATTTAGAACTATAGTCAGTAACCCCAGAATATTGCCCAAGATCTCTGTTTTAAGGTTTAATTTTAATTTTAAATTTAAATTTAATTTTAATTTTTATTAATTTTTATTTTTTGGTTAAACTTAAGTTTTAGTACAGTTTTTTCAAACATAGGTATAATCGTGACAAAGCGAAAGGCTCCAATGCATTGCTAGAGGTTAGGAATGGCACATATGAACAAGAAGCTGGATAATAACAAAAAGGAACTAAATGAGAGGAATGACATGCTTCCAACCAGGTCCGTCTTCACCTTGTAGGCCTACCAGGGCCACACCCCCAACTAGTCACTTCTCATTGGACATCTCTCAACCACGCCCCCTCCACAGTAGCATAAAAGCAGCACAGCAACAGCTCTCGGGTCATTCTGACCAGTGCTTGGGGAGCGCACAAATAGTCCTGTTTAGGACTCACACATAGCAAAATAACCGAAGATCTGTTCAAGAAGAAGGACAACGGAGATCGACACCATCATGGAACACCGAAGGACACAACAGCAGCTCTTCCCATAGCCCAGTGTGACCATACACAAAACAGCTCTTCTCAGAGCTCACATGGATCTGCACCTTACACCAAATAGCTCTTCACAGAGCTCACAGTACACCAAACAGCTCTTCTCAGAGCTCACAGAGATCTGTATAAGCTCTGGTAAGAGCAACTGGAGACATTGAAGAATAAAACAAAAAAGTTGTTATTAGAGCTACCACCAACACCCGAACAGGCATTCAAAACACAAAACGGCCCTTCTCAGAGCTCACAGAAATCTTTATCAGCTCCGGTAAGACCAGCTGGAGGCACAGACACAGCTTCAGTGAACCAAACAAAACAGTTCTTTTTAGAACTACCGCATCTGCCCGAAAGGGCATTCAAAACACAAAACAGCTCTTCTCAGAGCTCATAGAGATCTGTAACAGTTCTATATAGAGCTCCAGCTGCCCACAGGGCTAAAACAGCTCTTTTTAGAGCTAGCTCCACCACTGACTACACGTGGAAATCTGTTCACCGTTTAGGATCAAGAGTGAAAGGCATTGTAAAATTGGTTATTCCTTCCCTCCGGGCAGGCATCACTCAGGATCAAAAACCCAAGAGATCCACACCTATTTTTGTGGTTTTATTAGACTGTACCAGAAGAGGAAAAGGGACAAGGTTTCTACTCAACATTTTTCCTGGTACCCAGAAAAGACAACTCTTGGCATCCTATCCTGGACCTGTCTATCCTAAACACCTTTTTGGTGATTCCAAAATTCAAGATGCTAACTCTTCACCAGTTGCTTCCCATGATAGGCAAAGATGCCTGGCTGGCAACACTGGATTTAAAGGAAGCCTACCTGCACATCCCAATCAGGGAATCTTGCAGAAAATACCTACGCTTCAAAGCAGGCTGCATGCACTATCAGTTCTCTGCACTGCCCTTTGGCTTATCTAATGCGCCCAGGGTATTCACAAAGTGCCTAGCGCCAGTCATTGCATTTTGCAGGCAAAGAAATATTCAAATATACCCATACCTGGACGATTGTCTAATTCAGGCAGAAAGCCAGGACATACTTCTGAATCATCTGGCATTTGTACAAAAGGTGATAACTTGTCTGGGGTACACCATAAACGAAAATAAATCACATCTGGTACCCTGTCAACAAATTATATTCCTGGGAGCAAGCTTGAACACAGCTTCCCAGATGGCTTTCCTCACGCCAGAGAAACAAATTAATTTGATGACTTACTTCAAACTAGTGGCCACAAAAACCCTGATATCTGCAAGGCAAATACTGCAAGCCTTGGGGTTCATGGCCTTGTGCATTCTACTAATTCCATATGCAAGACTGCATATGAGGAAACTACAATGGTATCTAAAAAGCCTATGGTGTCAACATTCTCAGGATCTAGAAGCAATGATTCCTATCATACCTTGCCTACAGTTAGAATTCCTTTGGTGGGCAGAGGCCTGCCACCAAAACAAGGGACTACCATTCACTCTACCCCCTGCCGCCCAAACCCTAACAACAGACACATCAGACTGTGCATGGGGGGCTCACCTGGCAGGGAAGTGCATTCAGGGCAAATGGAACCCAAGTCAAATGCACCTGCATGTCAATCAAAAAGAAATGCCAGCTGTACAGAATGCTGCGACAGCCTTCAAGGACCACATTCTTCCAGGACAATTAATGGTAAAGATGGACAACACCACTGTTATGTGGTACATAAAGAACCGGGGCGGTACCCATTCTTACATCCTCTGCAGACTAGCCATGGCTCTGTGAAACACAGCCTTGAGCTACCAAGTTCATCTACAGGCTCAATTCCTGCCAGGAAAACTAAATACACTGGCAGACGAACTAAGCAGAAATCTCATGGACCCATGCGAGTGGAAACTGGAACCAAAGATTTTCGACATGTTGATCAACAAATGGGGGATCCCAGATAGAGAACTGTTTGCCTCCCCCCAGAACTGCCAATTGGACAAATTCTGCACAAGGACTCCCCACAAACAAGCTTGGAAAGTGGATGCTCTGTCCTTCAGCTGGAAAAATCTGTCAGTTTATGCCTTTCCTCCTCTGCCTCTCTTCTCCAAAGTACTACTAAAGATCAAACTGGACAAACCAAGGATGATACTGATTGCACCAGACTGGCCACCCCAACACTGGTACCCCCTCTTGTGCAGTGTGTCACAGCTGGCCCCATGGCACCTACCTCAGACCCCTACCCTGCTGTCTCAGCAGGAGAGCCAGATTCTGCACCCCCAGCTTCAAACCCTGAACTTGGCAGCCTGGCTAATTACCTAATCTCTCCATTACCATCCCTCAGTAAACAAGTGTTGGATGTCATTTTGGAGGCAAGGAGGCTTAGTACTAGAAAATCTTATGCTGAAAAATGGAAAAGATTCTGTGCCTGGAACCAAACTCAAGGGATGGCCACAGCAGCACCCAATTTACCTCAGATTATTCAATACTTAACTGAGATGCTTCACAAGGGCCTTTCCTTTTCTTCCATCAAAATTCACGCCTCAGCCATTTTAGCTCATTACAACACAGAACTGCCCCTCTTTTCTCACCCACTGCTCAAGCAGTTCCTCAGAGGGGCCAAAAACTTAAAAGCCCCAACTCCAGCCTGGGACCTTAATTTTGTATTGGAAAGACTCACTCTTCCTCCTTTTGAGCCAACTGCAACTGCAGAGTTAAAATTCCTTTATTGGAAAACAGATTTCCTATTAGCAATCACTTCAGCACGAAGGGTATCTGAATTACAGGCCCTTATGGTAGTGGAGCCTTTTATCATCTTTCATTCGGACAGGGTGTCCCTCAGGACCAATACCTCTTTCATGACCAAGGTGATATCCAGTGTGGCTCTTAATCAGTCCATTCATTTGCCAACCTTCTTTTCTAATCCACAGAACAAAGGCGAACGAATACTGCACTCCTTATATGTGCAAAAGACAGAAAATAAAGTAAGATTTACCCTGTTTTATTCCACTGATGTGAGGCTGTATACAAATGTAATTGAAAAGCACTTGAGAAATTTTGATGACAGACAAAGAGATTAGCTCCTTACTGGAACCAAGACCATGTTTTGCACATAATATGCACTCTTTAAAGAGAAGACTTTGTTATTTTAAGAATGAAAATATAAGGAAAAGGGGTGGACAGACTTGTCCGTGTGGGAGATGTTCCATGTGTTAATATATAAGTAACAGTAATAAGTTTTTACATCCTGACACAGGCAGGGAATATGTGTTTAACATTTCAGCTACATGTGCCTCAGAGCACATTATTTATTTAGCCCAATGTTCAGTATGTTTTTGTTTCTATGTGGGAAAAACGGATAGAGCCCTTAGAGATCGTTTCAAAGAACACGTACCAGATACAGAAAAAAAGTGATGTTGGTGCATTATCTAAACATATTAGAGTGAATGACAGCACACACAATTTTACTTTTTAGTTATAGGTAAAATATATGACAGCATCAGAACGGGGGACATTAGAAACAGGACAGAACAGCTTGAGGCAAAATGGATTATAAAACTGAAAGCAGATTCTGGGCAAGGGTTAAACGACAGGATACCCATAAGACCAAAACTTAAATCAAGACCTTTGAATAAATGAAATGTTTAGTCATTTTATGGCATGCTTACTTACATTAAGTATTAGAGATTTTTAACAGTATATGTTTATATTTGAGCACAGTTTTATGTCTGTATATGTACATGTGCATTTTTATATGTATACTATATGTGTTTTATGTGTTTGTTATGCATTATACTTTTTAGAATCATGTTTTCATAGTGAAAAATTGAATATTTTTACTTAATGTTTCTTTAAGATGATTGTGACTTAGTCGGGTCAAGGTATATAAGATACATAGTAGACAGCATGCATTTGTATCTGAAGAAGCAGAAGTTATCTGTGAAAGTGTTTATACATCTGTGGTTGAATAAAGAAGAATTTTTTTACACTGGAACTACCTGCCATTTTTTGGACTACAAGTGCTTTACATTTAATTGCAGTTTTCCTGGTGGACTGAAGCCTCTAGTAAGGAAGATGTGGTTTTTTAATTGTTATTTATATATTTATTTACACATTATTTTAACAAAACAACCCCTTGATAGTATTGTCCACATATATTTTAAAGGTTTACTATCACATGTTCGACACTACTTTGTTCGAGTGTACAGATGTCCGAACAAAATGTTCGGAAATCATAACACCGAACACTGTAAATGCCAAACTGAGCATTTCAGTGAAGTCGAATGTCGAACATGTCGACTACACTGAAGTGCTCAGATCTGCTCAACATTCTACAACAGTTTTTGAATGTGGGCAAGCCCCCCTGCGCCCCCCCCACACCCCCTACTTATATATATACAAACTCCGAGATCCCACTACACTGAGGAAAGGGTACATTTCCTGATCCCCACTATAGTGCGATCTGCACTACATTGTTGAACCTTGCTATAGCGAATGTTTGCTATTGTAAGGTTCGACAACAATAATCGCAATTGGTGTTGCTGTATATGTGTGGGTATGGGTGGGTTTCTCGCAAATCACTGAAGACTGAAGTCACTAAGTAATGATAGACGTTTGAGTTTCAGACTTCGTATCTTTCTGAAAATGCATGCCATTAATAATATTAGAATAGGCAAAACCTGCCTATTCTAGCAACTTTTTAATTTGATAAGAGCAATATTTAAAATTTGTCCCTGATTTTTGATTTTTGTCCCCCATTATTTTTACTTTGCCCAGAATACCTGCATTAAGAACTTGAGAGATATGCTTTGACATATTAAAAAAACATGGCTTTGCCATTTCTCCCACGTTGTGGCATGTCTGTTCTCTTCAGCTTCCACAGTGCACACCATGCTGGAGTTAATGAACTCTCATGATACTTTCATTAGGAATTTGTTTTCCTTGCTGTTTTATCACAGTGCCTATCACACCCGAAAGTATTTTAAGGAAAACAAATGGAGCGGGGTTCCTGCAGCTGTTTTTTATTTCACACCCACTGAGGTCATAAACTATCCTGAGTCAGAATGTACAACTCTTTGACTTGTTATTCTACAAAGTAGTTCTCTTTTCCTTTCCATTTCATGGGGTCTTAAACCTGTTAAACTTTTATAGTCCGAAGGTGATTAAACCGGATAACCATAGACAGCAATTTCACTGACATGCTGAGCTGTGCAAGACAAGAAATACAACACTCTTGGTTGACTCAGAGCAAATAGATAGGACCTCAGATTCACAAAATATTATTTTTTAAAGGCTAAGTTATCTAAATTAATGTTGTATCATTTTCAAGAATTGTTTTATAGATAGTTTATTTCCTACATATGTGTTACACAGAGTCACTGCAAAAACGTTGCTGGTATTGTTACTGAGGGTTCTGAAACATGACAGTATTTCGAATCACTTTCATTGTGTAATGGGAGTGGGACTGTTGTCTAACAACACACATTAGTGCATTCCAATCTCATCAGCTGTGTCCTCAGGGAGCATTATAGCAAGGCGTAGTTACCGAGAAAACAAGATCACATTGGCATGTCTGTGCCCATGAAAACATTCAGTGTTAGGAAAACATTACAATTAATCCTGTATAGTTGCTGTGGTGCTGAACCCAGCCAGGGGGATGCACTAGCCAGTGCATTTCTTCGTGCCGGTCCCAAGCCCAGGTAAATGGGGAGGGTTACGTTAAGAAGGGCATCCGGTGTAAAACCTCTACCAAATAACATATGCAGACAACAATACAGATTTCCATACCGGATCGGTCGAGGCCCGAGTTAACAATGACCGCCACCAGTACTGTTAGCCAACAGGGTGCTGGCAGAAATTGGGCTACTGTTGGCTGAAGGAGAAGAAGAGGGGGAAGGCATGCCCGAAAGCATAAAGAGAGGAGGAATTTTAGCAGTTTATTAGTGAGGGTAGGAACTTTTAATGTTGGCAGTATGACTGGTATAGGGAGAGAGCTAGCTGATATGATGGAGAGAAGGAAGGTTGATATATTGTGTGTTCAAGAGACCAGATGGAAGGGGAATAAGGCCAGGGCAGGTGTATAGGAGGCGGGTTCACATTGTTCTATCATGGTGTGAATGGTAGGAGAAATTGGGTAGGGGTTATCCTGAAGGAACAGTATGCCAAGAGTGTTTTGGAGGTGAAAAGAGTGTTGGATAGAGTGATGTTTATGAAGCTGGAAATTGATGGTGTAATGATGATTGTTGTTAGTGCATATGCTCCGCAAGTTGGGTGTCCAGTGGATGAGAAAGAAAAATGTTGGAGTGAGTTGGATGAAGTTGTGGTGAGTGTACCCAAGGGTGAGAGACTGGTGATTGGAGCGGATTTCAGTGGGCATGTTGGTGAAGGGAACAGAGGGGATGAGAAAGTGATGGGCAGGTATGGTGTTAAGGAAAGGAATGCAGAAGGTCAGATGGTAGTGGATTTTGCAAAAAGGATGGACATGGCTGTGGTGAATACATATTTTAAGAAGAGGGAGGAGCATAGGGTGACATACAAGAGTGCAGGAAGATGCACACAGGTAGATTATATCCTATGCAGGAGGGCCAGTCGGAAGGAGATTGGAGACTGTAAAGTGGTGACAGGGGAAAGTGTAGTTAGGCAGCATAAAATGGTGGTCTGTAGGATGACGTTGGTGATCAAGAAGAGGAGGACAAGTGAGAGAGCAGTGCCAAGGATCAAATAGTGGAAATTGAAAAAGGATGATTGTGAGGTGGAGTTCAGGGAAGAGTTAAGACAGGCACTGGGAGGCAATGAAGAGTTACCGAATAGCTGGGTAACTACAGCAGAGATGGTAAGGGAGACAGCTAGAAAGGTGCTTGGTGTGACATCTGGACAGAGGAAGGAGGACAAGAAGACCTGGTGGTGGAATGAGGAAGTACAGGAGAGTATGCAAAGGAAGAGGCTGGCGAAGAAGAAGTGGGATTGTCAGAGAGATGAAGAAAGTAGACAGGAGTATAAGGAGATGAGGAGCATGGCAAAGAGAGAGGTGGCGAAGGACAAGGATAAGGCATATGGAGAGTTGTATGAGAGATTGGACACTAAAGAGGGAGAAAAGGACCTGTACCGATTGGCTAGACAGAGGGACCGAGCTGGGAAAGATGTGCAGCAGGTAAGAGTGATAAAGGATAGTGAGGGAAATGTACTCACAAGCGAGGAGAGTGTGTTGAGCAGATGGAATGAGTACTTTGAGGGAATGATGAATGAAGAGAATGAGAGAGAGAAGGTTGGATGATGTGGGGATAGTGAATCAGGAAGTGAAACAGATTAGCAAGGAGGAAGTATGGACAGCTATGAAGAGGATGAAGAATGGAAAGGCTGTTGGTCCAGATGACATACCAGTGGAAGCATGGAGGTGCTTAGGAGAAATGGCAGTGGAGTTTTAAATCAGATTGTTTAATTAAATCTTGGAAAGTCAGAGGATGCCTGAGGAGTGGAGAAAGTGTTTTGGTACCTATTTTTAAGAATAAGGGTGATGTGCAGAGTTGTAGTAACTACAGAGGGATAAAACTGATCAGTCACAGCTTGAAGTTATGGGAAAGAGTAGTGGAAGCTAGGTTAAGAAGGGAGGTGATGATTAGCAATCAGCAGTATGGTTTCATGCCAGGAAAGAGCACTACAGATGTGATGTTTGCTCTGAGAGTGTTGATGGAGAAATACAGCGAAGGTCAGAAGGAGTTGCATTGTGTCTTTGTAGACTTAGAGAAAGCTTATGACAGGGTGCCTAGAGAGGAGTTGTGGTATTGTATGAGGAAGTCAGGAGTGGCAGAGAAGTATGTAAGAGTGGTACAGGATATGTACAAGGGTAGTGCAACAGTGGTGAGGTCTGCAGTGGGAGTGACAGATCTGTTTAAGGTGGAGGTGGGATTACATCAAGAATCAGCTCTGAACCCTTTTTTTTGCAATGGTGATGGACAGGTTGACAGACGAGATCAGACAGGAGTCCCTGTGGACTATGATGTTTGCAGATGACATTGTGATCTGTAGTGAGAGTAGGGATCAGGTTGAGGAGACCCTGGAGAGGTGGAGATATGCTCTAGAGAGGAGAGGAATGAGGGTCAGCAGGACTAAGACAGAATATGTGTGTGTGAATGAGAGAAGGAGGATAGAGGAATGGTGAGGATGCAGGGAGTAGAACTGGCAAAGGTGGATGAGTTTAAGTACTTGGGATCAACAGTTCAGAGTAATGGTGAATGTGGAAGAGAGGTGAAGAAGAGAGTACAGGCAGGGTGGAATGGGTGGAGAAGAGTGTCAGGAGTTATTTGTGACAGACGGGTACCAGTAAGAGTGAAAGGGAAGGTCTACAAGACAGTAGTGAGACCAGCTATGTTATATGGGTTGGAGACTGTGGCATTGTCAAAAAGGCAGGAGTCAGAGCTGGATGTAGCAGAGTTAAAGATGTTAAGATTTGCACTCGGTGTGACTAGGATGGATAGGATTAGGAATCAGTATATTAGAGGGTCAGCTCATGTTGGATAGTTTGGAGACAAAGCAAGAGAGGCTGGGTTGGAGATGGTGGCATTGACAAAAAGGCAGGAGTCTGAGCTGGAAGTGGCAGAGTGAAAGATGTTAAGATTTGCACTGGGTGTTACAAGGATGGACAGCATTAGGAATCAGTATATTAGAGGGCCAGATCAGGTTGGACTGTTTGGAGACAAAGTCAGAGAGGCGAGATTGCGCTGGTTTGGACATGTGCTGAGGAGGGATGATGGATATATTGGGAAAAGGATGCTAAGGATGGAGCTGCCAGGTAAGAGGAAAAGAGGAAGGCCTAAGATAAGGTTTATGGACATTGTGAGAGAGGACATACAGGTGGTTGGTGTGACAGAGCAATATGCAGAGGACAGTAAGAAATGGAAATAGATGATCCGCTGTGGTGAACCCTAACGGGAGCAGCTGAAAGAGCTGAAAGAGAAGAAGTTTCTGTGGTGCTGGCAGGCTTGGACAAACCAGAATGCCATGGTAAGATAAAACATATACTTTTTCACTTTCTTCCTGTAGTGGTCCTTTATTATATGTCTGTGTATTTAAGCAGTTTACGAGGAAGAAATCCAGCATCCTGTCTTAAATATGTGATACTAACTAAAGTTCATCCTGCTTTGGAAACTATGATAAATGAACTGTGTTTGCCAGGTTCCTGCTGATGAGGCTAAAAACAGAAATAAAATGGATTCAAAAGGCCACTTATATTGTTTTAAAGGGAATACCCTACACGTGCGATGAGTGCAAACAGTGTGTTTTTCTTGTCTTTTTTTTTTCAAAACCACATTGACATACAGTGTGCTGGACTGGGGTGCACTGCTATGTTGGTTTTCTCTCCCCGCACTGATTGACCAGGAAGTTGATATCTGTGAGTAAGGGGGGGGTGGGGGTGGCGTGCATGCTATCCCTCCACAAAAATGCTTTATTTTTATATTTTATTGGCCTTTTGAGTTACATTTCTCAAGTTAAAAAATGTAGACTATAGCTCAGTATAGTACAAATTTAACATGGAAAAGCATTTTAAAGTGACATTTTAAAGAACTCAAAGGTTGAGCAAAGAATATATTTCTGTGATGATGCCATTTCATGGCAATATCCTGCACATGTTCTTCACTGTTGTAGTCATTACATTTGGGTTATCCTGCTGGCAGGTTGCCCTCAGTCGGCCTGAATTCCAAAGTCTTGGGTCCTGCATCGGTTGCTGTCGTCTCTTCCCTGACGTCAGGTCGTCAGGGGTATAAAAGATGCAGCCAACGCCATTTTATTCTGTCATCTTTCTTGCCGCGCAGTGCTCGAAGCAGAAGCAGTTCGCACGCCCCGACTCCTGAGATTTTCGTGTTTGAGTTTCAGATCCGAAGTCTTCATTAAAGCTAAGTACCCTGTTGGGGAAACTTTTTTCTTGCTCCAGTCCGATGTCAGAAAAAGTTAATAATTGTATTTCTTGTGGGAAGCAAATACCTCATAAGGACTTTCATTCTTACTGTATTCCTTGCCTAGGCCCTGACCACGACGTTGCTAGTTTCGGTTTTCTGCTAGATTTAACCAACTCACTATTAAGCGTCGGTACGATTTTGCATTAAGCTATTTTGGGCGAAGATTTAATTATACACTGTCGTTGGACAGCCATCCGACTACCAGAGTTCACAAAATACGCAAAGAAAAAGACAGGCAAACGAGGTCCAAAACCGATGACGAAGCTTCTCCTAAGCAAGTCGACGGTTCTTAGTGAGGCACTTTCGCAGCCCCTGATGCCCGCTACTTTAGAGTCGCCCACGTGGAGTCGGCCAGGCCACTGGAAACTCAAGGTATTGGAGCCTCGGAGATTATTCCCTCAGATGGGTCCAGAGCCGCTGAGCAGGCATCGGCTTCTGAGGGTGTTTTCAGACCTAAACAGTTATATATTAAATCGACTTCAAAGACAAAGACTAAAACACCTTTAAAGGCAAAGAAACAAGTTCACCAGCCACAAGGACAGGCCTCCATGCCCAGAAAACAGATGCTCAAAATGGCCGAAGACTTAATTACCTTGATCAGGGGTTCCCATCCCCCTCCTGATAAGAGGCCTAGGCAAGAGACAGACTATGAATCTTCAGATCAGGTTTCCATTTCTTCTGATTCCTCTTCTAATCAGGAATACTCTATTCCCCTCTATGAGAATTCTGATGCTGAAGAATCAATTCCTTCAGTTTCTCCTCCTGAGGACTACTCTTTTGGGGAAAACTTGCGTACCATGAGGAAGAACTTCCACTGGGAGAGCCAAGATTTTTCAGAATCTAAGAAAAGGCTCAGAGACTTCCTTTTACTACCTCAACACAGGCCTCTAGCTATTCCACCTGTGTTGGACATTGTAGATGATGTGTTGTCGGAGTCTAGTCTGACCCCTGACTCTTTACCTCCAGCTCCTGTTAAGTCGGACAGATGCTATATGGTCCCTGACTCTCATAAATTCCTTTTCAAAAACCCTTCTGCAGACCCAGAAACTATTTCTCAGAGTCCAAGAGGGTCAAGGCTTCTACTGCAAAAAACCCTACCCCCTCTGACAGGGATTCTAGGGCACTGGATAGATGGGGAAAAAAGATTTACACATCTGCTACTTTGGCTATAAGGGCCTTAAATTGCCAGTTTCATATGCTTAAATATCAGCAATATATCATGACACTGCAACAGTGAATACACTCGAACATCTACATTTATGGTAAGTGTACACAACTGTACTTTCCTCAGCACTTCGCACCTGTTTTCCACCTGCTTTCCTCTCATTCTCTCCCCACACCATGAAGTAGTTTGTCTTTATTATTTTTTCATACTTTGTTGTACTTCTTAGCTCCCCCTCATGCCTAACTGTCCAAGACTCCACTCTAGTAAGTTTGGAGGAAGTCACGGAATTAACTTGGGGGTCTAGGGGTCACTAGGCCCAAGAATGCATAGCATTCTACATGCTTTTGAGGTGCATCTTGCAGCTTGCTTTTTACAACTTTTTATTCTAATAATGGCCAGAGTAAAAAAAAATCATGAGTAAGAAAATAAATTGTGTCTTTTTTTCTTTTGAAGAAGTTGTGTCTAAAGCTTGCTGTTCAATGGCAGCAAACTACAGTTCAGCATTAAACTGAGAAGACAGAGTTTTGCGAGGATATATAAATCTTGTCTGAGATTAGTGCCTGCCTTCATGCCCCATCCATAAAAAGATAATTACCTTTTGCGTATGACCGGGATGAAAGTAAAAGCACAAATGGCCAAAACATGTATTTTATAGCCAGGAAGAAGAAACCAAAGCACATGAATAAAATCCACACAAAAACAGGAAGTACTTGCAGAGTCCAAGTAGAAGGCATTACAGCCCAAAATTCAACCAGAGAACAAAGCAGTGTTAGATGGCAACACTGCTCAATGTGCAATCTGACCGTGGTCAGTTATTGTCACACTTGCCTAGATCACCACAGCCAGCCACTTGTTTGGTCCAATGTGCTCATTTCTGACTTTGATGGAAAATGAAAAACCTGTCACCAACTTGTTACTTTTAGATACATTGTAAGCCCTCAACCACACATACACAGTCATTTTAATCCTATACGATCCCCAATACTCATTGGTTACAACAACTTTATTGATTGTGCACCTGAGATGTCTGATTGTGTTACAAGCAGGCCCCGTAAAATATTTCAGCTGGCTTCACACAAATGCACATTACTTCTGTAAAGCCTCAAAAATAACTGCTTAAACTGAACAAATGGCTATAGTGTCAATCACTTTCGTCCACAGATATCCCTTGTACCCAGCAATTAAAATCAGTGTTATTGACTGTGCACACCTCAGTTATCAGAATGTAATGCAATAAAAAATAATTGGAAACAGTAATTTTAACCCTCTATACTTAACATGCATGCACATACAATATACGCTGATACATAGACGTGACCATCAATTGCAGCCACTTGTATGACTGTGATTATACATTTCGATGTTTGATTATGATCAAATAAATGAATAAATATTTAAATAACTGCCATAAAGACATTTATCTTCTTAGCTCAATGCTCTCAGAATACAGTGTACAACCTATTTTAACCCCTAATCTCCATACTTCGCAACCTCTTAGCTCAAGAATTGAGGAGAACGGTACAAAGTCAGGGATAGCTGTTTTCTTTATATACTTACAAAAATAATAAAAATCTGTATACAGTATCAGAAAATGGGTCTACTTTATACCCTCGAAACACGAAAAATCTGAATCGCGTGACACATAAAGAGTGAACCACGGATACGTCGAACGTACTAAAGCGTGAAAATGTAAACCTCGAACCATCATAGTCGGCCAACCCACCACCTGCAACACACTACCTACCCAAACACAGTAAAAAAACTCATACATACACTAACCAAATCCCTACTTCTTACCCTAAATTAAAGCACCAGAATCCTACTGCTAACCCTACCCTAACCCCAAATACACAACTGTCTATGCACTATCCTTAACCCCTCCCTAACCCTAAGGTCCATAACTACCGCACACTTTCCCTACGGAGCTATACCCAAACAAACTAAATATTCCACACACATACACTTAACAAAACCCTACACTAAACCTTACATACATTACCTACACAAAACCTTACATACACTACCTACCTATGCACTTACCTTAACCCCTCCTTAACCCTAAGGTCCGTAACTATCGCGCACTTACCTTACGGAGCTGTACCACAGATGGACAGCTATGCAATTTCGATATTTCCCCTTTCGTGGTTTCGTTCGTTCAACGTATTCGTGGTTCGCTCTTTCTGTGTCGTGTGATTCGGATTCGGGTTTTACTGCTTTCAAGAGCTTAAAGTAGACCCTCAGAAAACCAGTGACAAAAGCAACTTGAAACACGAACTGGCAGGTTGAGTATCACAGCAAGCACCAAGCACAAAAGGTGATATAAAATCTTGATGTTTTAATATAAAAGTGGAAGTAAAATACGTTAGCACTTTCGTTTAAACAGTGCAAACTTCATCAGACAATGATACAATATAAAAAATAGTGCAACCTTCATTCTGATTGGACACAAGGAAGCAATAGCAAGAAAAATTAACCCCTCTATCTCAGTATTATATCCCAAATATATGTTAAAAAAAATACATTATATTAATTAAAAACATAACTAATTCAGAACACCCTTTTTGTACCCGGTGGTACGGCGGCAGCATTGTTACCTCACAGCAAGAGGTTTTGGGCTTGGGAGTGCCTTCTGTGTGGAGACTGCATGTCCTCCCCACGGTTGGGTAGCATTCGAAAGACATAGATGCGTAAATGAGCGTGCCTTTGTTGAAGGTTGAGTGTCGAGCTGGCACCTCGGCATTTCGTAAAAACTCTACTGCCAATCATTAGTGGACCGGAGTTCTGCTGTGGTGACCCCTTACCGGGAAAAGCCGAAAGACAAACAACAACAACATTCTGAAGGAGATGTTCATAAGTCAGTGATGCATTCCTTACTGCATTATCATATTCATTATGTTATTTTACTTCTTTCAAGAGCTTTCAATTTTAAA
Source organism: Protopterus annectens (assembly GCF_019279795.1). NCBI lineage: Eukaryota > Metazoa > Chordata > Ceratodontiformes > Protopteridae > Protopterus > Protopterus annectens. The sequence goes on from NC_056744.1 coordinate 390,664,241, forward strand.
ACGGGGGTAATAGAAGTCCTTTCATTGATACCAGGCCATTTGTCAGCATGTAGTAAAAGCTGCCATCTAAGTTCTTTCAATTCTAACAATACCCCCAAGGCCTTTTGTCATTAACGTCCACATGATCTATAGCCATGAACCTAAAACTATGATTGGTATTATCATGAATATGTCTAGCTAGGGTATTGTTCAAGTTGTTTTTTCTAATGGCATAATCGTGTTCGTAAATTCTGTGGGTAAATTTTCTTTCAGTCTTGTCTATGTAGAACACAGGACACTGATCACATATGGCCACATAAACAACTGCCTTAGAAGAACAATTGTATCTCCGTTTAATGCAGTATTCAGAATTATTAATGGTGGATATATCTCCAGTTATAATTTTGTGACACCATTTGCATGATCCACATTTATATGTGCCCAAATGACCTGAAATGTTCTGAACATGCCTGTTTCTGAGAAGATCTTTTAAGTTCTTACCCTTCCTATATGTTATTAATGGTTTGTCACCTAAATGATTTCTGATGTCAACATCCACCATTAAAATATCCCAATTCGTCTGAAAAATCCACTTTAGACTATAAGAATCAGAACTATATGTGACAATCAAAGATTTAAGGAAAGTAACACTGTGCATCTCTGGTGCCATGAATTCTGTGTTCAACAAGTCCCTGTCTGAAATGTCATTACCAGTAGGTTTAAAATAACCTATTTCTCTTTTCTCTATGACTTCCCTTATTAATTCATTAAGTAGGTCTACTGGGTATGCTCTTTTTAGAAACATAGTTTTTAAATTTGTGCACTCTAAGTTAAAGTCCTGTACTCTAGAGACCATGCGGGCAGCTCGTACCAGCGGCCCTTTGACCATTGATCTCTTCTGATGACCCGGGTGGGAACTACTGTAGTGCAGAAAAGAGTTAAAATACGTTTCTTTTCTGTGAATTGTAGTAGCATACCCTCTGTTAATTTTATCCTTGAACAAATGGACATCTAAATAGTCCATGTGATCCAGATTGATGACCCAAGTGAATTGTAAAAAAGTAGTTGTGGTGTTTATGTATTCTAAGAATTGGTACAACATGAATGAAGAACCTTTCCAAATTAAACTGATATCATCCTGGTACCTATAATACATTTTGATGTTACAATGATAGTCTGACTGGAATACAAATTGTCTCTCCCAGTGTGCCATGACCATATTTGCAAATGCCCTACCACAAGATGACCCCATGGCCACACCGGTTGTTTGCAAGAAATATTTATTGTTGAAGGAAAAATAATTGTTAGTTAGTACTATCTCCAGCAATTCCAGGATAAGATTTATTTTATCCTGGTCTATTTTGTATTCCATCAACATATCATTAACCCATTCTATTAACCCATTCTAAGACAATGGTTTGTGGGATGGGATGACAGTGTACAAATCTCTGACGTCAGTGGTAACCAGTAAATCATTCACGGCATACTGTATTTTATTGATCTGTTCTAAAAAGGTCCAGGAATCTTTGCATGTCTGAGTTTCCTTTTGTAATATTTTCTTTAATTCATAATCTAAATATTGGACACAAGCAGCTGTTATAGAATCCCTTCCATCCGTCAAGGGTCTCATGGGGGGAGGTCTAAAAGACCCTTGTGGATTTTGGGGATGCCAAAAAATACTGGAACTCTTGGAGTAATAATATTCAAATAATTATATAAAGAAATATCATTTCTTCTCCCCAAGAATATGTCATTCAATTGGCCATAAATTTTCTTATATGCCCCATTTAACTCGTTAAGGGAGACCTCCCTGTAATTCTCAGTGGAAAGAATACTTTGCATTTTGTCAGTGTACATGGAAAGATCGATAACTACCACACCACCCCCCCTTTGTCTGGTTTCATGACCCTCACATCCTGCTTCTGTAATAATTCCAATCTGTTACTTTCTTCCTGGTTAATATTCACTGAACTGTGAACTCCCTTGTAATTGTTCTTGCTCAGATTATAAAGATCTAATTCGTACAGTTTCTCATATATTGCAAGCTTAGGATGCAAGGGGGGGGGTGGGTTATATGTGGAACTAATTCTAAAAACATTGTTATTGTCAGTATCTGCCCATATTTCATTCTCATACAACAGTGTCAGGTTCAACTTTCTCAACTACATTTTGAAGTCAATAATTGTATCAATGACATTAAACTTTCTAGCTGGAACAAAAGTCATTCCTTTTGAGAGCAGATCAGCCATAGTCTCCTCAATGCATAACCTAGAATAATTATAAACAGCAAATATTTTTGATGGTTAAACACAACAGTATAACTGTTGATACTGTGTTCAAACTCATGATTTTATGTCACCTTTTGTGCTTGGTGCTTGCTGTGATACTCAACCTGCCAGTTCGTGTTTCATTTTTTTGGTTTGCTGGAGTATTTTGTTTCTACAAAAGTAACTTGTACATTCCAGGAAAATTACAAAATAGTTTTAATAAGTATTCATAAGCACTTTTGTTTACTACAGTGCTGTGAACTTCAGATAAAGCATCTCTCATATTCATTTCCTTAAATAGTTAGTAAAATACTGCCATCTTGTGGCATAAATAAAATTCACACAATTTACAGCTATAACAGTGTTACTATAAAAGTCATTTAAATAAAAAAGTGTATAAAATTGTAACAATCTACGTCTTCTTTAATAAAACAAGACCACTGTAAAAATAATTATACATTGGAATGAATACATTTGTATTAATGAGTTTAATATTAAAGTGTAGTGGTAAAATTGCCATTAAATTGCACCCTTTTCAGAACTAATAAACTGTTAGTAAATATCCAATCATTGATACAACACAAAGAAAACAAATTTCTTAAAATTCTAACACTTCTGAGAATGCTTCAATAAAGTATTTATGGTCCCTTTTATTGATCGTGTACGTAAGCTGGTATATTTTTGTCTTTAATTTTCTCCATTTTTCCAGCATAAAAAGTTGTAGAGGAGTTGCACTGAGCTAGGGTGGGATATTCACACCCTTACAAATGTACCTACATTGAACACAAGCTCCACATGTAAACATTCCTTTCGAAAGTATATGATTGCCCTTTTTACTGTTATTACCGTTCTCAAAACTCCTTTTCAAATTTGCCCCTGCTGTAAATATCATGATCGGACCGTCGCCCAAAGTGAAACCCAGGTCCTGTGGTATTATAAAGTTGCACCAATTCCTTTGCAGTATAGCATTGATCTTTTTTGTGGCATTACTAAAGCCACAAAGTAATGCTAACGGGAAAACATTTGATTTCACAACATTAGAGTTAACAATTGCATCACCAGATACAGCACCACCATTAATACTTTTTGTAACACCGAGACAATATCTCAGGACTGGTCCCTAACATTGAGGTCAGTCTCTCACCACCTGATCCATTAAAAATTCAAAGAGGTCAGTTCGGGTATTGCCTATTTTTAGACGTCTCACTTAAAACTTTTATTTCATCATAAACCAGTACTGTTAGCCAACAGGGTGCTGGCGGAAATTTGGCTACTGTTGGCCGAAGGAGAAGAGGAGGGCGAAGGCAAGAAGAGAGGAAGAAGGTTAGGAGTATAGCAGTGAGGGTAGGAACTTTGAATGTTGGCAGTATGACTGGTATAGGAAGAGAGCTAGCTTATATGATGGAGAGAAGGAAGGTTGATATATTGTGCATGCAAGAGACCAGATGGAAGGGAAGTAAGGCCAGGTGTTTAGGAAACTGCTTCAAATTGTTCTATCATGGTGTGGATGGCAGGAGAAATGGGGTAGGGGTTATCCTAATGGAACAGTATGCCAAGAGTGTTTTAGACGTGAAGAGAGTGTCTGACAGAATGATGTTTATGAAGCTCAAAATTGATGGTGTAATGATGAATGTTGTTAGTGCTTATGCTCCACAAGTTGGGTGTGCGTTGGATGAGAAAGAGAAATTTTGGAGTGAGTTGGATGAAGTTGTGGTGAGTGTACCCAAGGGTGAGAGACTAGTGATTGGAGCGGACTTTAATGGGCGTGTTGGTGAAGTGAACAGAGGGGATGAGAAAGTGATGGGTAGGTATGGTGTTAAGGAGAGGAATGCAAAAGGTCAGATGATTGTGGATTTTGCAAAAAGGATGGACATGGCTGTGGTGAATACATATTTTAAGAAGAGGGAGGAGCATAGGGTGACATACAAGAGTGGAGGAAGATGCACACAGGTGGATTATATCCTATGTAGGAGGGCCAGTCTGAAGGAGATTGGAGACTGTAAAGTGGTGGCAGGGGAAAGTGTAGTTAAGCAGCATAGAATGGTGGTCTGTAGGATGACATTGGTAATCAAGAAGAGGAGGAGGAGTGTGAAAGCAGTGCCAAGGATTAAATGGTGGAAGTTAAAAAAGGGTGATTGTGAAATGGAGTTTAGGGAAGAGTTAAGACAGGCACTGGAAGGCAGTGTTGAGTTACCGAATAGCTGAGTAACTACAGCAGAACTAGTAAGGGAGACTGCTAGAAAGGTGCTTGGTGTGACATCTGGACAGAGGAAGGAGGACAAGGAGACCTGGTGGTGGAATGAGGAAGTACAGGAGAGTATACAGAGGAAGAGGCTGGCGAAGAAGAAGTGGGATTGTCAAAGAGATGAAGAAAGTAGATATGAGTATAAGGAGATGAGGTGCATGGCAAAGAGAGAGGTGGCAAAAGCTAAGGATAAGGTGTATGGAGAGTTGTATGAGAGATAAGAGGGAGAAAAGGACCTGTACCGATTGGCTAGACAGAGGGACAGAGCTGGGAAAGATGTGCAGCAAGTAAGGGTGATAAAGGATAGTGAGGGAAAGGTACTCACAAGAGAGGAGAGTGTGTTGAGTAGATGGAAAAAGTATTTTGAGAGGATGATGAATGAAGAGAATGAGAGAGACAGAAGGTTGGATGATGTGGGGATAGTGAATCAGGAAGTGAAACAGATTAGCAAGGAGGAAGTAAGGACAGCTATAAAGAGGATGGAGAATGGAAAGGCTGTTGGCCCAGATGACATCCCAATGGAAGCATGGAGGTGCTTAGGAGAAATGGCAGTGGAATTTTTAACTAGATTGTTTAATGAAATTTTGGAAAGTCAGAGGATGCCTGAGGAGTGGAGAAAAAGTGTTTTGGTACCTATCTTTAAGAATAAGGGTGATGTGCAGAGCTGCAGTAACTACAGAGGGATAAAATTGATTAGTCACAGCTTGAAGTTATGGGAGAGAGTAGTAGAAGCTAGGTTAAGAAGGGAGGTGATGATTAGTGATCAGCAGTATGGTTTCATGTCAGGAAAGAGCACTACAGATGCGATGTTTGCTCTGAGAGTGTTATTGGAGAAATACAGAGAAGGTCAGAAGGAGTTGCATTGTGTCTTTGTGGACTTGGAGAAAGCATATGACAGGGTACCTAGAAAGAGTTGTGGTACTGTATGAAGAAGTTGGGAGTGGCAGAGAAGTATGTAAGAGTGGTACAGGATATGTACGAGGGTAGTGTGACAGTGGTGAGGACTGCAGTGGGAGTGACATATCAGTTTAAGGTTGAGGTGGGATTACATCAAGGATCAGCTCTGAGTCCTTCCTTATTTGCAGTGGTGATGGACAGGTTGACAGATGAGATCAGACAGGAGGCCCCGTGGACTATGATGTTTGCAGATGACATTGTGATCTGTAGTGAGAGTAGGGAACAGGTGGAGGAGACCCTGGAGTGGTGGAGATATGCTCTAGAGAGCAGAGGAATGAAGGTCAGCAGGGCTAAGACAGAATATATGTGTGTAAATGAGAGGGAGGGTAGAGGAATGGTGAGGATGCAGGGAGTAGAGTTGGTAAAGGTGGACGAGTTTAAGTACTTGGGATCAACAGTTCAGAGTAATGGTGAATGTGGAAGAGAGGTGAAGAAGAGAGTACAGGCAGGGTGGAATGGGTGGAGAAGAGTGTCAGGAGTGATTTGTGACAGACGGGTACCAGTAAGAGTGAAAGGGAAGGTCTACAAGACAGTAGTGAGACCAGCTATGTTATATGGGTTGGAGACTGTGGCATTGTCAAAAAGGCAGGAGTCAGAGCTGGATGTAGCAGAGTTAAAGATGTTAAGATTTGCACTCGGTGTGACTAGGATGGATAGGATTAGGAATCAGTATATTAGAGGGTCAGCTCATGTTGGATAGTTTGGAGACAAAGCAAGAGAGGCGAGATTGCATTGGTTTGGACATGTGCTGAGGAGGGATGATGGGTATATTGGGAAAAAGATGCTAAGGATGGAGCTGCCAGGTAAGAGGAAAAGAGGAAGGCCTAAGATAAGGTTTAGGAACGTGGTGAGAGAGAACATGCAGGCGGTTGGTGTGACAGAGCAAGATGTAGAGGATAGGAAGAAATGGAAAGAGATGAACGGCTGTGGCGACCCCTAACAGGAAAAGCCGAAAGATGATGATGATGATGATAAAACCTTCTCTAATTTCATCCTGTAAAACTTTAATGCCCTTATTTATGCCACAAGATGGCAGTTTTTTACCGGCTATTTAAGGAAGTGACTATAAAGAAGACTTTTTCTGAAGAAGTTCACAGCACTGTACTGAATGAAAGCACTTTATTAAAATGATTTGCAATTTCCTGACTTCTACGAGTTGTTTTTGTTGTTGGTTTTCTTTATATACTTAGAAACTTGCAAGAATAACAATTTTTGGAAACCTTTTAAATTTGAAACTCAAATGTCTGTCTTCATTGTTTAGTGATTGCAATCCAAATTGATTTGACAGAAATCCACGAACCTTGTGAGGAACAGACCAAAATATGAAGTAAAAAAAAATCAGAACATTCTGCAAAATCAGGGACAGTTGACAGCATCTACGCCTCCCTACACAAACATACATAAAGGCGCATACACACACACAAAATCAGTCAGAGTCACTTGTATGTCTGTGACTGTAGACTTTCAATGTTTATTTACGGTCAAATGAAATTATAAATGCATACGTAACGTATTTTTTCAGCTGACTGCTGTCAGAATATGATGTACACCCTCACTGTTTAAGACAAAGTTGTAGACTAGATGGGATCACATAAATTCCTCTTGGGCCTAACTTGTTATGCCCAACTGGAAGCAGAAGGTGGCCTATGAGAGTTGATTTTGTCAAGGTGATTATAGTCCATGGATTGATTTTGCCTTATAATCTCTATGACTCTATAAAAGTATGAAAAAAGTAGAGGCTTACCTACGCATAGTAACACAAAACTGCTCACAGAACACAACATATTTGCCACTAACCTCACATATGTCATTGAATAACTTTGTGTCAGATCAGACAGTCCCACTGCCTAATTTAGTCTGATTGGCTACCAGTAACAACCAAGGTTTCCCTATTGGTAAATTCCTTTACCTACAGATTAATAAACACCAATCACTAGCCTCTACTTTGAACAAAGCTGAATCAAAAGTCAGTCATTTATTCCCTGCCTATGACATATGAACTTCTCAGCCTGCACAGATTTAAATTTAACCTAAAAAATAACTTTTCCCAAATTGTACCTGCTGTCTTGAGATCCCTTCCTCCCAACTCAGGGATCACAAATGACTGTTCAGCATTCAGAGAGTGATTAAAAGTTAATCTGTGGGAAGAATACAGTTGTTGTAGTGTCTTTCGGCTTTTCCCGGTTAGGGGTCGCCACAGCGGAACTCAGGTCCGCTAATGATTGGCAGTAGATTTTTACGTGCCAAGTTGCCGGCCCTGATGCACAACCTTCAATGCCCATTCACGCATGTCTCCACACAGAAGATACTCTAGCTGAGAATCGAACAGGACAACGTTTTACTGTGAGGCGACAACGCAACTACAGCACCACCACTGCAGTTGGCAAAGCCTAAGTGTAGTGATTCGATCTCCATTACATCACTTTAGAGTGATGTCATCTCCCTTTTAACCTTCATATTTCTTTTATATGTTTCTAGTACAAACAAATGTGCAAGTCAGAGTAAGCAAATTGACTCTGTACATGTTTAGCTCATGTGTTAAACTCCATTGTCCCCTCTACAATTAGAAATCCTTGTTTAGTATAAGACTACTGAAAATTATTGCAAGAGTGTGACCTGATAGTAATATGTGTCGTACTATCTATGTTTGTAAATGCTTATCTTAAATATAAATTACCTCTGGTGCTGATGTCTACTGGAGTAAGTATAACGTAGAGAATTTTGATCAGGTCTTCAGTCATAATCAACTTATTATGTGTTGTAGACAAAGATGCCAGTAAATTCACATTGAGAGCAAGGCGTGAAAGATGAATCTTTACATCCATGTTGGGAAAACATTTTAGAGGGTTGTGATTGGAGACCCAGTTATAATTTTTTGTAGTGCTTGGAGCTTTATCTGCCCCGTGTACTACTAGTTACAGGAAGAATGAAAGAAAGAGAAAGGAAGTGTGGGAGAGTGAAGTTTTACTGGATTTGAAAGGCAATAAAGCACTTATCGAATGATGTCAAACAGGCAGCAGCTTACCTATCAACTTCTTTAATTAAGAATTCTGGGTAAATCCAAAAATAATGGCAGGAACAAAGGATCAAACTTTGTTAGAACGTGGCCACGGTGGTGCAGCGGTTAGTGTTGTTGCCTCACAGCAAGAGGTTCTCCAGTTCAATTCTCAGCTGGAGCGCCTTCTTTGCGGAGACTGTATGTCCTCCCTGTGGTCAAGTGAGTTTTAAAGACATGCAGGTAGGTCCATGTGTGTGTGCGTGTGCCTTCTGTAAATCGACACCATAAAAACTCCACTACCAGTCAGTCTGAGGACCGCTGATCCGTTGTGGCGATCCCTAACAGGGAAAAGCCGAAAGATATTGCTTGCTCTAAATTAGTTAGAAAATTAATAAAACCACATAGATTTCCTGAAAAAAATATGAACTATGAGACTCTAGTGAATGCATTATTTACTGACTGTAATCCTCAATGTTATTTACCAAAAAATCAAAAAATTTATGAGACAATGCAAAAACTGTGGGAATCGGTGATGGCTGTTTTCCAAGATTTGGAGAGTTGTGGAACTGTGAATAAATAGCTTTTCAAACAAAGGAAGCTGAATTAAATTATTATTTTAATTATTTCAATTCTGCTTACATATTTAAGTGTACTTGAGACCTATGTGATGATACTACTTTGTATTTTTCCTGTGTTGATTGTATTTTTTAGTTTGTTCTGGGACCTTAGTCTTGTATTATTATTAGCAGTTGTGGGAAAGTTGTTTCTGTATCATTCTGCACTTCTATTTCCACAAGTAGAATTACTTGTAAAAGCTGTCTGCTCGTATTTTAAACGCTGCTGGGTCAAAGTCTTATAGCTTTTATATTCTTCTTATTTATCTGCTTGTATTCTGTGTATGCCCTATCCCTCAATGACAGAGTAAGCTAAATTTTCTGAAATAGTTCCAATATTGCCTTTATTTGATTGGTAGCCTGCTTGACCATTGAACATTTCCTAACCCTCCCACCCTTCTGCTGTTGTTGTTGTTGTTGTTGTTTTGTTAAGCTATGTCCCTGCCTTCCACCCCTTATAATAATCTGATTTCCAAATCCAAAGTCCCTCCCTCCCCCTTTTATTGCTATTGGCTGTTGTATAAGCTGTTTATGTACTCCTCCCACCCATTGTTTTTCACAGACCCATGATACTGAGTGCCCATCATCAAACCAGAGTTGTTCTCGAGTGAACCTGCTTTACTACATACTGTCTGCTGCTCATGCCCATTTTCCAGGAGCTCAGCAAAGCTTGTTCTCTTAGCCTGCATTCCAGAAGTGTTTTACTTGTGCCTGGTGCCATCCAGGCAAAGTAAAGCACATTTGATAGCTAAATTGCACTTAAGTATTTGGAGTGATCGCTTTTGTTTCCTGCTTTTATGTGTACATTTCACTGAATTTTTTTTGTAGCAAAAAAAAAAAAAAAAAAAGTTGCTCTTCCTCTCACTGTCTTGAAATTACATTCAGCAAAGGATTTCCAGCTAGTTGTTTAAGTGGTTAGTGTTGCACTTGAGAGTCTCTTCTGTGTTTTTACATCAAGTGGACCAGTTTATTCATCATGTGGCAGGAGGTGTTTGCCTGATCTGTCTGTTGTTGTTTTCTGTGCTGCTATAAATTTGGCATGTTTGTGTGGGTTGTCAGCGTTCTGAACAGTAGCAAGCACCTAGAAAGCAAATTTTCTCTGTAGAACGGTCCATAAAACTGTGACTTGTAAAGCAGCAATATAGTGCAAATACCTTGTACGCGAACAGGCTTAGAGCAGTCAGCTGGGCCTCAAGTGGCAATACTTACAGATTTCAAAAATCAGTATTGTATAAACATTAAAGTTAGTGTAATTTAGTACTGTAGAGCTTAATCTGCTCCAGTAAAATAACCTTGTTGCTCTGCATAAACAGAGCACCCTTACTAGTCTTCTAACCCCAATGTCCTCCCCCTTGTAGCTCACAAATCAAAGGACTGGACATTTTGGATACGCGATTTCCTAACATAAAGTAATCCAGTATTTGTCAGCTTGGGAGGACATGTTCAGCAGACATAGTTTCTTTGCCAAAGATGGTCTGTGCCTTTCCCCCTAGGCTTTTGAATGCTGGCTAAGGCTTTGTCCAACCCCATAGTGTCTTTTTAGGGAATGGCAAATTGACAAACCAACCAACATAGCAATATTAACTCAACAGAACCTCCAGGTGTTACTTCTCAATGCCAGGAGCCTAAATAAAAGACTACACTCCCTACAAACCTTCCTGACACTCGAGAATGTAGACATCTTTGCAGTCACCGTGACATGGTTTAAAGCAGTAGAGAGTACCCCTGCAGTACAAGGTTTCAGTACCTTCCACACTTTTAGAACAGTAGCTGCACAAACAAGAGCTAAAGGTGGAGGTGTCTGAATATACATCACTAACAAGCATACCTCTGCATGTCCTCCCCGTGGTCTAGTGACATCTAAAGACATGCAGGTAGGTGCGTGCGTGAATGGGTGTGCCTTCTTTGAAGGTTGGGCATCGGGCTGGCAACTCGGCACTGTAAAAATCCACTGCCAATCATTAGCGGACCTGTGGCGACCCCCTAACCAGGAAAAGCCAAAAGACAAACAACAACAAGCATACCTCTAAGGGAGCAAAATAGGACGATGTACTGGAGTTCCTCCACATGCAGATCACCATAGACGAAATCTGTACCATATCCTAGCCAGCTATAGGTCACCCTCCCACATCACAAGAAGCTCAGAATGCTTACTTAGACCTACTGAAGACACTTAGCATCCAACCTAAGACTCTACTCATGGGAGACTTTAATTTAATTACCCCCTCTGCAGATTGGAAATCCTACACAGTTTCAAATCTAAAGGTACAGAGATTCCGGGATTTCATAAATACAAGTACCCTTGACCAAAGTGTGAATGTGCCCACTGGAGGTTTCAACATACTGCACCTCATGCTCACAAATATCGAAGAACGCTGCACTCCCCAAGGTTGTATCCTCCCTGGTAAAGTCCGATCATAAAGCTGCCTCCTTCAAAATCAGTTCCATAACCCCATTAAAACCAGTAAAAGGAACTACCCCATGGCAAATTACATGTTGTTAAGTGATGGGTTGTCAAAATTCATTGCTCCTCCAAACCCAGAGAACAAACTAGCCTATGCGGAATTTCTCTCAGAAACTGTGTACAATCATATCAATGGCTGCATAGAAGCTGTTGTATCTACTAGAAGTTTGCCCAGAACTAGCCCCAGAAATAAACCACCCTGGTGGCACCCCAAATTAAATAGCATATACAACAAAATGAAAAAAAAATGTATAGCAAAAATCAGGAAGGAAATTCCCATAAAGATTAAAAATCTCTCTCATCAAAGTAAATAGGAAACTAAGAGGGCTAATTAGGTCAAGCAAAGCCAACTTTCAGATTAAGATGTCCTCTCAGGTGAAGGATAGCCATAAGGCCTTTCTCAGCTGTGTTAGAAACCTCATGGGCAGTACACAGCATGTCCTGAACCTAGTGGCTAATGGTGCCACATTCACCAAGCCTGGCAGTATAGCAAACCTGTTAGTGGACAAATACAGTTCCAACCCCCCCCCCCCTCACCCCCAACTATCCAACAAAAAATTACCCTCAAACATAACCCCTTCAATTATAACTAAGGGACATGTAGTGGCTGCACTCATTAAAGCCAAGGACACAGCCTTACTGGGCCCTGATAATATCCGAGGATGCCTCCAGAATAGTGTAAAATACAACTTATCAGGGTATGTCTAGCCTTTACTTTCAGGAAAGTTGATTAGTAGGATGGTGTTCACTTAACATGGGGAAGAAAAGCGAGACACACATGGAGCTATTTCTGATGGGTTGCGATACCACAGTCATCATGCAATCGCAGTTGAGTTGAAAAAGTAAAATACTGCCATCACTGTTCATCCTCCACACGCCTGGGAATGAGGAGATGGGGATGTGATGTCAGACAGAATGACATCATTCAGCACTGTATTTAGCCTGATGTTTAATGCACCAGGCTGTTGTTGATACATCATGGCAGCCCCTTGTAGCTTCTTGAGCTGGGGCAGTTAAGCTGAGGGAGGATGTCTGTGGTGCAGCAGAGCTCTAAGGGTAAGACAATGGGTGGTCCCACTGCAGAGCAGCCAGAAAAGGAACTGTAATCTGCATGGCACTATCGAACAATCCAACTCCAAAAAAGAAGCACTACAGCCTAATGTATCAGAGCATTGAAGAGGCAGGCCATACTAGGAGAACCCATCATATACTTTTGTACCTTTTTATATTGCTTCTGACCATGACTGTGCACCTAGACATAACAGCAAACCTGACACACCTGACCAAGGCAATGAACTTCATTATGACTGTGTTGTGTAATAGAGAATGACTGCGCATTTAGTCACTGTCAGTTTCACTGTTATGTCCAGCTGCGCATAACAGTAAAGATCTATATTGTAAATCTACATGTGAAGTCACTGCAGACATTCTTTTTTGAAAGCCATGTCCGAACCCTCCTAATGGGGGACTTCTTTCCCACACTTTGTTATTACAACATCAAGGAAAAGAGAAAACATCCATTTAAGGGTTTAACATGGCTAAAACAACTGCAGTCTCACCACAGAGCCAATATCTTTGTAAAAAAAATTCCAGATGATAATGATTTGACGAGTTCATGCAGTAGGTAGTCTACATTTCAGTATTCAAAGTTTTCCCATCTTTAGCCTCTGTAGGGTTCTGTGCTGTCTTGAAGAACAATTGCTGAATTTGGGGCAGATTTTTTTTCTTTAACACTAACCTCACAACTTGTGTGTCACCACTAAACTGTTCTCTCTTTTCAAACTCAAAAAGGTTTTATCAACTTTAAGGACACTTTTCCTTGCGAAATGCAGAAATGTGGTACATAGTGTACTTTTTTAGGCTTCTGGGGTTATTCCACACCTTGTCAGGAATAAATCAAATTCTTAGGCTAACAATTTCCTTTGTTCCCCAGCATACCCTGAGCAAAGGTATCTTTGTGAAGTGTGACTGTAGTTGCACCATTTTTTCAGTTAAGCAGTTCTGAGGACCTCACAATGAATTATGTCTGACACCTTGTAATATTTGTAGTGTCTGGAATTAATTACTTCTGACACCTTGTAACATTTGGAAGTGTCAGGAATTAATTATGTCTGACAGCTTGTAATATTTGCTAGTGTCAAGAATTAATTATGTCTGACACGTTGCAACATATGATAGTGTCGGCAATTAATTACGTCTGACACCTTGTAACATTTGGTAATGTCATGAATGAATTACTTTTGACACCTTGTAAGATTTGCTGTGTCAGGAATGAATTACTTCTGACACCTTGTAACATTTGGCAGTGTCAGAATGCCTAGTAATGAGAAAGCTGAAGATATGTGCTGTCAACTTCATCAGTATTTGCTTACTGATTGAGCACAGCACAGTGAAACAATTCCACATGACCTCCCCACCATTCCTTACAGGCTAAAGACACCAATCAGTTCAAGAAATGTATGCTATATATTGCAGGTGTGGAACTTTCCCTTTTAACCTGGTGAGAGTTGCATCCCCTCTCCCTGTTGAGTGGTGACTCTCTTTGGGCGTCTAGCATGGACGTAGGAGTTGCTGGGATACTTTTGCTCGTGTACTAATTAAAGCAGATCTTCGTATGGATAGAGTTCTACCTCTTACTTCTTGCCTACTAAGTTGTCTTGCTGCAGGCATCAGGGATATAGAGATCTCAGGTTCTGTGTCTTGACTCCACTCAGAAGCCAGGACAGGTCCTTCTGTTAGTTCACGGGGGGTGCTAGACACTCAGTCTCTGGGAGGGGCAGCAGCCTATGTGGTGAGGACTGCTGTCTGTCCCAGTGTGGGGAGCCTCCCCTTCTGCAGTCTTAACCACTTCCTGTTTGACAGATGTGCCTATCTATTGTCCAGGCCTTTGACCCTATGGTTTTTGAGTTCTCATGAATGTAATCTTCATCTCAATGGTTCTGCCTTCTGTAGATCTCCCTCTCTTGTGGAGCCATTTGAGGGGTCTTCCCTGACCTTACATTTTCCCCCTTACTATGAGTTGTTATCTTTGTATAGGTTCTCCTTCTATTTTTTCTTTTTTGAAGGGGCAGAAACCAGGGCAATGATATCATTCCGTCCCACTGACTTACCTATTACCTGCTGGCACCCTATGAATTGAGGTAGCAGTTCTGTATAACCCCCACAGTGGTGGGATTTAGGTTCTTGGTGTCACTGAGTATACCCCTACCATTTGCTGCAGGCTTGGTCGTCTCCTTTTTAGAACAGCCTTCAATGCTTTCTTGGGCTGTCCTTGATGCTCTCATTCATTGTGGCTCATTTAGGTCAGTGACGCTCCCTTCCCAACATGCAACCCATCCATAGGCCCCATCAGGAAGGGCATTTGAGGGTAAATCCAACAGATAACATTTGTACTGTATGAATTAATCTACAAAGAGAACAGTCCTTAACAACATAGGAATACTATTCTTTCATTGACCCGCAGGTGGCCACTTTCTTCAGCTGGCCTTGGCTAGTGGAGATGCATGTAATACAGACATTACAGGATCTACTTGTCTCAAATGTGGTAGTAATGGGAGTGTCAAACTTTGCTGTTGTGTTCTGCTTGCAGGTGAATGATCATTGGTGTTAGGGGGCTGAGCTGCATAACACCACCGCGTGTGTCATCTTATATGCATATCCATCCCCAAAAGTGGGAACGTCCAGTAAAATACAGAGTGCTGACTGGTGGAGATAAGTCAGCACAGGCCTTATCATGAAGGGTTCTCTTCATATGTCAACTGATATAAACATAGGTGTTGTGTAAATATATACTTGTACAGAGCATGATTCTGACTATAAATATGTTGTAAATGCATCCATTTTTGGAGGTGGCTAACATAAACCAGCACTGTTATCTTCAATTTAAGAAAGTAGATCTGTAGACTTCCATTATGTACCATTTAATGATTTGTTTTCCTTCTATAACCTTTCTGATCAAGCAGCTCTGAACCCTCTACTCAGAGAGTTCCTTGTAGCCTGGGTCATTCACATCACATTCTATAAGAAGTACTGAACTTTTTGTAAAGCTGGACAATCTTGTTAAATATGTTAAAAATGCATCTTTTACTACTAAAGTTATAACAGTGGCATTCTTTGTGGAATCCTTGCTTTGTCCCTTCATACATTCGGTGCAACTAAAGAGTTTGTGGTTTCTGTGGGACAGTATTGGGAACAAAGAAGGGGTTAAGGTTTTCGTGGAAGGTGAATGCTTGATGTATAATTGCTTTATAAGGTACTGCCTACTACTGGAAGAGATACATAGAAAGATGCAGGTGAGGGGACATGTTAGAGATGATTTGGTGGCAGAAGCAGGATTTTTCATTTCGTTTAAGAATGCTGAACTATGAAGAAGGCATGGTATACACTATAGTAGAAATAAATAAAGGGGAGTCATAATGCCATAGGACCAGTGTAGGATGTAGATTTTTGGTCTAGATAGAATGGAAGACTAGGAAGAGGGGAGTGGGTTAAGCAAAGTCAGAAGAATAGAGCATGCGTGGGATTAGTTAACAACTAACTGTAAAGATAGTCATTGGGTAAGGGGGCCACATTAGGGGAGTATGCAGGGCTCTAGGGAGTTATTGGGAGGAATATAGGATGGAGAATATTGGGGGATTTTGGGGAAGAAATTAGGAACAATTATGGTAAGTTAGTAGACTGTGTCATGGGGGAGGTGAGCTAACTAGCATGTGTATAGAAAGTGAAGGTTATGCAGTGTGAATAGGGGATCAGTGGGGAAAGGAATGAAAATGTGTAAACTTGCTAAATTTACGAAAACTGTAATAATAATTTTAGAAGAAAAGTGTTTTAAAGTTACTGTAACTGCAAGGAGTAGCTACAGTAAATAATTGCACTTGTTTTGCACAGCCTGTGTGCATAAATGTGTGCTGGTGTGTCGATGCACTCCACACAGCACTACAAGACTGACATTCCAAATCAGATGTATTGCTGTCCTCTTTCACTTGGCAAATACATCTTGTGATGAGTAGCTTGTGTATATATGATCAGCAGACAATCATTAAATTGTGAGTGGCTGTTTTGCTTTGTGCTCAAACGTATGACCCCCCCGAGCTAAGAGCAGGATTTTCTGAATCCATTTTGCTTAACTCAGTACTGCACACAGACTAATGAACCATGTCATTTTGATGACATTTAAAACCTCAAAAACTTCATATAAGCTTTATTGTGAAACATTTCATCTAATGAAGTACTACTCTTCTTGAAAGATTGTGTGAGATTTTACCTACTGATAAATTTATATGATTAACTTGATCTTTTCTTCTTTTTTAGTTGTGATGCTATTTAACCTAATTTACCGTGTAGGCTGCATTTTGCCTGCATATTGCTGAGTTTTCCATTATGTTAACCTTTGCCTTTACAATGCATCTCCTTATTTTAGTTGTTGCTGTTCCGGATAATTCCGTATTAATGCAGCTTAAGACCTTTCACATATCATTTTCATTATTACTTATATGATTTAAGGATCAAATGTTTATATTATTTGATTGCACTGCAGGTCTTTCTGCCAAGTATGAACAGTTGACAGCTCTCTGGATGAAGTGGCAAAGCCTGACTCTCCACTCCTGTTGCGTTATTTAATTGGCATATTCAGGTTCCCCTTTGTTATTTTCATTTGCTATTGGTATTGAGAATGACAGAATATGAGTACATACAGAATATTTGCTGTGTAATGTAAATTACAGGATTCTGCGAGATGGCATGCCTTTTCCAAAGTTATTATGGGCAATTTGTAATTGTACACTCGACTTCCATTAATTCTTTATATCTGAATGGATGGATTTTATTGCTGTCGGTGTAATTGCTTGGATAATCAGTGTAATGGACTAGACGTTTTTCTTATTCTTCGTAGGAAAAAGACTATCAACAGCTTTTTCACAGTATTTATGATGTTGACGGGTGTTTATGCTTCTGCAAGTTGGCATTGCTATTCATAGTGACGGTGCAGATTTTCCTCAATCGTACATTATGATTTCTTCAAGCATCAGTATCTTAGTCTGGAATATTAGAATAAATACAAGAAGTGAACACTGTTTTTTTTGGATTTCAGTGTAAAATGTAATGCAACAGACGGGACCACATCTTAGTAGCATGTCATCTGCATACCTCTCTTTTATGTGCAGAAATGGAGGACAAATTTTAAATCTTACTCTTATAAACATAGAAGGTTGCTAGAATAATAGGTTTTGTGTTAGTGCGCATTTTCTGAAGAATATGAAGTGTGAAACTCACGTGTGCCATTATTTAGTGACTTCAATCCTTACTGATTAACAGAAAATAACAAATGTTATGCGGAACAGACCAAAATTGTGGGGCAAAATTTTGGGCAGTCTGTGAAATCTGAAAATCAGACTTTTCATGTATTTATTTTTTTATTGGAACCACTGTTGGATAGGATATGTATATTTAAAGGACATTTGCATGCTATATTAAAGATTTCCTTTTCTTAGAGTGTTTTTCCTCTGTGTAGAACAATTCTTACTTTGCATTGTGTGAAAAAATGCATCAGTTACTTGTTTTTCCATTTATGTGAGACATCTGTGTCATTCAGCTCCTTTGGTATATGCCATAGCCAGGTTAATAAATATTACCTACACTTAGACAGGGGGTGATACACAGTCTAAACTATGTACCAGATTCTTAAGCAATTTGTTAAGAGTCCTAACCATTCAGAGTAGTGACATGTACCACTGCATACCTGTATGAGTTCATTTACATAATAGGTGTGCAAATGAAGGACCTCAGCATGTTCAGTGAGTCACAAAAGTGTGAATGACCGAGTACACTGTGCCAGCACAATTTTTGGCAATACAAGTGCAGACTAACCCCCAGCTAAACAAGATTGACATACTAAAGATCCCATTGTGGGTGACGTTGTGCTCTGTATTGCTCACATAAATCAGTGTGACAGCCACATTGTTTTTTCCCACATGATATAGCGATGCCAAAAAATATGTTATTGTAACCTGGTCCACATTCATTTCAGCTGAGCCTGAAAGATGTGAATTTCTTCCTGCTGTGTCTGCCAAACTGGACTGCAAAACAGTGTGCTACAAAGCCTGGGTATGGAGCTCCATGTATACCACATTATGGGGCTATCTGCAGATGTCATCATATCCAGACACTGCAGTCTTCAATAAGGTCCACATTCTACTACATGCGTCGGTTAGAAGGTATGTCACAACAGCAGGGAGACTTGTGGAAGACTTTTTACATGTGTGCTGAATATCAGACATAAGTGCTGCGTGTGTAATACTGAGTATGTGAACAATGTTTAACCCGTATTGCCTGCAATTTTGTCACGCCATGCTGCATTGAAAACTGTAAATGTTACTGATTCGGCACATATGTGTTCAATGTGTGAAGTTCATTGTGTGCCAGTGCTTCATGCATTGCACATAAGTCTGTTCATGCTAAGCTGTCTAAGCCATGTTTTTGTCTGTGTCCATGTGTGTGTGTGTATGTATGTGCATGCGTGTCTGTATGTTTATCTGTGGTCACATGTGACAGGAAACGTGAAAAACAGATTCAAGTGTGCCATTTGTTTTGTAGCTTGATCTGTAGCTGGCAGTGTGCACATTTAACAGGGTTTACTTGAGAGTTTGAAGATAGGTACAGAGATTGGGTGATGCATGTATAAAGAGACTGGCTAAGCAACTGGGGTGAGGAACTCCATGAGCTGTCGCTGCCTGTGTATACATAGGTCTTTTAATGCACAATCCCTATGCAAACACTCTGGGTTATGGTCCTCATGTACAAACTGTGTGCAGTCATCACTACACATACCTTAGTTATAGGGATGAGTATTGAGTGTAAGAACACAGTTGCCTGTTAGGTTTGTATGAAAACTTATAACTTTCTTCTTTTTTTTTAACTCTTTACTTTCTGTTGGAAATGTGTGCACTTCCTTCTTTATCTTGCTTCTTACATTTTGCTCAAGGTGCCACGGTGGTTCAGCGGTTAGCGTTGTCGCCTCACAGCAAGAGGTTCTCCCATTCGATTCTTGGCTGGAGTGCCTTTTGTGTGGAGTCTGCATGTCCTCCCCGCGGTCGAGTGACGTTAAAGACATGCAGGTAGGTGCGTGTGTGAATGGGTGTGCCTTCTTTGAAGATTGGGCGTCGGGCTGGCAACTCGGCACCGTAAAAATCCACTGCCAATCATGAGCGGACTGGAGTTACACTGTGGTGACCCCTAACCGGGAAAAGCCGAAAGACATGCTTACATTTTGCTCAAGAAAGGCCCACGCATACCTCTCAGCTGTCCAGAATTTTTCAGCATGTTCCAAAATGTGTCTCATATTTTGATCTCTTCCTCATAAAGTGTGTGATTTTCTGGCAAATCATTAAGAATTCATTCTGTAAATAATGATAGCCATTGAGCTTCATAGTTCATATCCTTCAAAAATGCATGTTAATGCAAAATCTGTTACTTTAGCAACGTTGTAAATTCATAAAAGCAATATCAAAACATTATCCCTGATTTTTTGGCTTTTGTCCAGAATTTATGCAGTAAGAGGTTGAGAGGTATGCCACTTGCAAGGCACTTAAAGTCCTGCCTTCTCTCTGTCACACTAGGGCCATAAAACAACTCTTTGCCTCATCAAACATGAATGGAAGCTGTACTATTCAGATAAACCAGTCCACTGAGTGTGCGTTGTCAGTCATACTTAAGAGAGTGATACAGGCAAGTAAAGCAGGAAACCTGACTCCTCTAGCTGACAGAGTGAATGGCAGAAGAACTTTTGTAACCAAGAAATACTTAGTTTTTATAAAAGTTTCTTATTTATTCATTGTTTATAGATAATGCACAAATGGCCCAAATCCTCTGTTTATTAGATGACAAAGAGCAGAATTCCAAAGGAGTCGACGTAAAAACTGGCACTGTCTTCAGAAATGTAATTTTAATGTATTGAATTATTACCCAGTTAGGATTCTTAAAGTAAACAGTATTTCATTTTACTCACATTTTGGTTCAGATGAGTAAACAACCAGAAGGAAAGGGGAGAAGGAGAACAGCAATGAAATATCGTAATATGGGAGCATGTGGTGCATTGTGGGAAAAGGAACTGGTCATTTAAAAGTAAAATCACATCAGTATGGCAGTCCCAAACAGACAATTTTGATGTAGAGCAACTAGTGTACTAATAATAACCCAAGTCCTGCTGGAGCATTAGTGCCTCATGGATCACGATTAAAATATTTTTTTTTTCAGTTTCTGTTAACTATTTTTTTTTTTTAGTTTCTGACTATAGTGGCCCTTTAGTTTTGTAGGTCCAGCTGCTAAATAAAATGTACATGTTTTCTACTGCAGGACATAGCAGTTAGACTTTAATTTGTCATTAAACTTTTGCGTGATAGTCTAGACAGCTGCTTAGAAGCAGGGGTGTAGCTAGGATTTTCAAATTTGTACTGACAGCTCTCAAACTGCTACCCCCCTCCCCAGCCAAGCTACGGCCATTCTCGTAATTCACGGTTTGCTCTTTTAGTGTCGATGAAGAGGCATTCGCTGTAATGCCTCTTCAGTAATATAATATAAATTCACTCAAACTCGGTTCCTTAAATTGAAAATTAACCTGAAATGTCAGTTCTTTGAAAAATGCAGCATGGTAGTTGGGGTAGAGACTTTATGCTTTTGTTTTCTGTAACTAAGGTACAGGTTTTGAGCTTGAGTAAATTACTAAACACCTGCTACCACTAACTAGGATGTTTCATTCACACACACACCCCTACCTACCTCTTAGTGCAAGAAATATGGACAAAGCCTAAAATAAACAGGGAGAGATATTAAATAATGTTCTCGTGAACTTAGAAAGTTGCTAGAATAACAGGATTTGTGCTAGTATGAATTTTTCTAAAGGACATGAAGTCTGAAGCTCAAATGTCTGTCATTATTTAGCAATTTCAGCCTTCAATGATTTTCTAGAAAATCACAAAATTTATGAGGAACAGACAAAAAATATGGGGCAAAAATCTGGACATTCTGAAAAATTTGGACAGTTGAGAGGTATGCTACCCACCACACACACACACACACACACACACACACACAAAACCTCTCAACCTCTTACAGCAACAAACTCATAAATAAAACTGAGGCAAAGGCCCAAAAATAAGGACTTTTTTTTTTAAATATTGCTCTTATAAACTTAGAAAGATAATAGAGTAGTAGTAGGTCTTGCATCAGTACGAATTTTCTGAAAGGTATGAAATCTGAAACTGAAATGTCTGCATTATTTTCTAACTTCAGTCTTTAACAATTTGCCACTAATTTGCCAGAAAACTGCAATTTTATGAAAAACGGACAAAAAATGTGATGCAAAAATATAAAATTGCCAGACAATACAGCTGGGAACCTGTCAAAGGAGGGACACCATTTTAATATGAGCACAGTTAACTTAGAGCAGCTGACAAAATTAGAGAATCTACATGCATTTCTGAAATAACAGTAATGTATTACTCTGATCATTACAGCTATTTATAAAAGTAAAGTAAACCCTCTATGTTTTCTTCCAAAATTGATATTTTGTGGAGGGATCATTAGGGGAAGAGCAACATTTTGAGCCAAATCAGGGACAGTTGAGGTTTGGCTATGCCTAATTCTATAAAGCAATTTGCATGTACCTCTCAACCTGTTAATGCAATAAATCTGGACAAGGCCAAATATATTGAGGGAACATATAAACAGTACTAAAAATTGCTCTTGTATAAACTGGGACAGTTGATAGAACAGGTCTTATTTTAGCATGCATTTTTCTGAAGGTTATAAAGTCTGAAACTAGTGTGTCATTATTTAGTGACTTAATTCCTAAATCATTTGCCAGAAAACCACAAATTGAGGAACAAACCAAAAATAAGAAGCAAAAATCTATTCATTCTTTGAAAATCTGGACAGTTGGGAGGTATAGTTCAGCTGGGGCTGTCTAAGTTTGCCGCCTTCCCCTCACAAAACCATGGTCGAATGGAGCCTCCCCCTGCAGCCATTCCAATGATCCATTACTTTGCTATTTCACTCCATTTACCATAAACACTAATGTGCATACTGATTTACTTCTATGATGATTTGAACTTCATTTGAAAGTTTTATTTTGCATTTTACAGCACAAACACTAAGACATCTGCTAAACAAACTTGGCATTAAAACTTCTCTGCCCTTGAAACTCACATTCATTAAAACACCATTAAAACCCACATTCAAAGAAAAATACATTTTACCCGTGGCAGATAAAAATTAATTCCGGGCTGCTTTTAAATCATAGGCTCCTTGCATATGAAACATACATGTGCTCTTTGATGCACCTTCCTATTGCTTTGAACATTTTTCCAGTAAACAATGAAACAAAACTGCCCAATTCAGAACATTTCCATCATAAAAGTCTAGTCAAACTTCTACAGTCCACCATTATCAGTAAATAATATGCACAATCTCTGAAGTAGTAAAAAAAGTCATCTAAATAATTCCACGTTAAATAAATCTAACTAATGAAGAGGTTGCTGCTAGCAATCACCTTTATATTTCATGACTTCACCGAAAAAGTGTCTGATGCCCCTGAGGAATAAATTGCCTAAATTACATTAATAATAAGCTAGTAATATTGCAATAGGAAATGGATGGCAAACTGATAACAGGCTCATAGTTAGTGTCTTAACTTTCAGTACAGCAGCATTCACCCCTTATGGGAGTAGAACCAACAACCTTCTGCATTAAAAGCAAGCACACAACATTTTGTGCTACTAGCAATGTGAGCTGACTTAGCATAATCAGCACTAAACTTCTCTTCCCCTGCAGCTCTCAGTTCCTTGTAAAATCTACAATACTCAACTACATCTCAACTTCAGCACAAGAAGCTTGGAAAAAGCCAAATTTATTGGGGTGGGTCAAAGGGCAAAAACAGGAACACATTAAACATTGCTTGTATAATCTTGGAAAGCTGCTAGAATAAAATGCTGTGTTACCATCATACATTTTACTGCCAAGGTCACTGTGCAAAATAGTCAGAACAACATACCACTATGCCAAATCACCTGCTTTGTGAAAGAGAGGAAGACTGAAACTTAAATGGCTATCATTTAATGAATTCAGTTTTCACCATAGCTGTCAACCTCTTAGCACAAAACACCTGGACAAACCCATTAATGAGGGAATACAGCCCTCAAACATATTCAGTGAATTCAGTTCTTGCCATAGCTGTCAACCATAGCACAAGAAACCTGGACAAAGCCAATAACAGGGTATTACAGTCCCAAAAATAAGGACAAATTTCAAATAGTCATAAACTTAAAAAAATTGCTATAAAAAAGGTTGCGTTAGTATATATTTATTGCTAGAATAAAAAGTTGTTTTACTATGTCACAAACACGATGCAGACTCCACACAGAAGGCACCCCAGCCAAGAATCAAACCAGAAAACCTACAGCTGTGAGGCAACAATACTGCCACTGCACCATCAAATATGTAAGGAAGTAAACATTCAGAAACCTGAAGTCTGAAATTTAAATGCCTGTCAATTTGTTAATCAGGACAGTCTGACTTGGAACAAAAAAAAAACACAATTCTCAGCAGAGGCCCAGGAAAAAATAATGCAGACATGTCTTTGTAACATGGGAGGACACAAAGCAAACCCACACAAACACAGGGAGAAGATACAGACCCCCCCCCACCACCACACACAAAGAAGGCACCCCAGCCAAGAACCAAACCCAAGAACCTACAGCTGTGAGGCATCAATGCTACGTTGCTACCACTGCACCATCAAATTTCAAGCATTGCAATATTTAAAAAACACAGATACATACAGATATTGATCAGATCAAATATGAGGCAAAAATCTGCAATTTTTTTACAAATGGTGGTGGGTAGGGAATTCAGGTCTTTAACACCTGCAAACAAGGTACAGGGTTCAAGCCTGAGGTATTTCCTACCACACCACCATGAGTAATCACACCAGTACAACATCCCACCTGGGGCATTTACACACACACACACATTTAACACCCTACCTTGAGACCAGCTCGGGAATCAGAACGCTACCTCTACCTCCTCGGAAAGCATCACCAACCCTCCATGCAGTGAGACCTCGGGAATCCTCCTCTCCATGATGTGAGACCAGCTCGGGAATCAGAAACGAAAGTATTTAAAATGCACGCTACCTCCCGCTCAGAAAGCATTTGGAGCTCCACTCCATTCCGACTGGCTGCCTAAAGCTCGCTGACGTCATCGTGCAGTAAAGCGAGAAAATAAAGAAGATTTAAAACGAGCGTGAAAATAAAGAAAGTTTAAAATGCTACCCCCCCCCCTTCTACATAAGTTGTACTGAAATCAGTACAATGCGTATGCCTCCCGACGTCCCTGCTTAGAAGTATAAGTTGAATTACAAACTGTTTTAAATGGTACCTTTACTGTTGTTCAAGCCCCAGCTTACTCGAAATCCAGGAACTCACAGTCAGGGGTTCAAGCGACTTTTTCCCCATCTGTTCACCTGGTCAAACAGCTACTCAGACTTGAACATGAGTTCAGTGATGCAACGG
>NC_056744.1:390694326-390709326 GCF_019279795.1 Protopterus annectens
ATCAGGCCACTCATGTGGCCAGACGCATTATAAAATGTAGTTATGATGCTGTTGAGGCCTTTTCCAGAGTAGCTGCCACTGGTACTGTCATCTGTAGTAGGTATGTATGGTTTTGCAATGAACCTATGCTAGAGGATTTCAAAGCCAAGCTCATATATGGTTGTACAACCAACTTATGCCAAAGCACTTCAAAGCCAAAC
The DNA here is from genome assembly GCF_019279795.1 of Protopterus annectens. Lineage (NCBI taxonomy): Eukaryota > Metazoa > Chordata > Ceratodontiformes > Protopteridae > Protopterus > Protopterus annectens. The sequence goes on from NC_056744.1 coordinate 390,694,527, forward strand.
TCATACATGGTTGTGCAACCAGCCTATGCCAGGGGATTTTAAAGCCAAGCTCATTGATTCACCCAAGAATCTTTTTTTCGGCCTGCAGGCAGCCAACCTCTTTAAAGCCTTACAGGAACAAGGCAAAACTATGAAAGACTGCAGACAGATTCTGCTTACCTCTGTACCCAGATACCAGGGGAACTACCCTGCCAAGCCTACTTATTTGTTAGAAGGGAATACAAACCACTTCAGAAACACAGGAAGGTGCCCAGGAAGTGATTTCCAGAGAAACCTCAGAGGGACCCGAGATCTTCTCAGAAAGGTCACGGTGGCTATCTTCTAAGTCGTACCCACACCCATCTTGCCCTGCCCCATTGCAGAAGACTAACTCGGTCCATTTTAAAATGGGAAAAGATTACCATGGACCAGTGGGTGTTTTCTATCATAAAAAGAGTTATGCCATGTCTAGGAAGGAGCTTCCTCCTTTGAACAGTATCCCTCCTCCACTCCACAATCAACTAAAGCTTCTTCCTCCTATCCTTCATGAACTACAGGCCCAAGGCACAAGAGAACCAGAGCTTCTCCAACTTGTGAGAAGGGTTTTTTACTCCAGGCTGGTCCTGGTCCCATGAAAGGAAGGCAGTGGAGATCTATATTGAATCTCTCTTTGCTGAATACATTTCTCAAATAACTTACCTTCAAAACCTCTCCCTCTGAACCCAGTTGCTTTTTATTCTCCCACAGGCATTATTAGTCTGTCTGGATCGTAAAAGATTCCTACCTGTGTATTCCAATTCACCTCTTCTGCAGAAAATTCCTGAGATTCTGTACTTGCTAATCTCACTTTCATAGGTGATTACTAGGCTAATGGCCCCAAAGCCCTTACAAGCCTACCCATGTTTATCCCAAGTCTCCCATTTTCCTAATAGCTAGGTGAACTAAGTTCACAGAGGTATGAGCTTATGCTATGTTATCTAATACTGACGGCCTCTGTCCATGAGGGACAAGAGCGCCAGCCCAGGAGTGAATTTACAAATACCAATCCATTGACCCATCTGTGCTTGAAGAGTGTTAGGAAACGTATTTGCTTTACATGAATAGGAAGCTTGTTCCAACCTGTGAGACGCTTATCTGTCTCTCCAACATGAGTTATTCATGTCAGAGGCTAGGTTAAGGCCCTTGGAGTGAGTGACCCTCATGCAGTTGGATTTAAAAGTGTGCAGCATTTCCATTATGGCCAAGTCAGAGTTGGCCTTGTATGCCAGACACAAGTCATCCTTAAGTAGTCTGTATGATAGAGAATACAGTGACATGGCTTTTAATCCTTATGCATAGTATTTATCTTTCATACCCTGTATCTTCCTGGTGAGAAACCTCTGGGGTTGCTCCACCTGTTGCAGATGTCTGGTGAGGTACATGTAAAATGGTGCATTGTACTCAATTATTGGTCTGATGAGGGCAGAGAGCAATGGAATTATAACGTCCTTTGATCTGGAAGCCATGCCCTTACTTATGAGTTGTGTCACATAGGAGGACTTCCTCACCACAGTTGACACATGGAGGTTAAAGTTCAGATTACTGTCAACCTGTGTACCAAGATCATGTACCACTGGGTCTAGTCTTAGGGGGTTCTGTCTGTATTATAATTAGCTGGGGTATTTGTTTTCCCTGAGGGCATACTGCATTTTTTTTCATTTAGTTTCAAGCTATGGCTTTGGCACCAATCGTTTATCTGCATTAATCCTTACTGCAGCATAACAGTGTCATTCAGGGATTTAATGTTTGCTCTTATTTTGCAATCATCTGCGAACTTGGACAGCCAAAGGCCATCTAGGTACACCTTGACTTCTGAGAAACATATTCCAAACAGGAAAGGGCCTAGCACATAGCCTTGTGGTATGCCACTGGTGACTGGTTTCTTTCTAGAGGAGGATTCACCTCGCTTGACAGTATGTGTCCTTTTGGTGAGCTATCCACCTAGTGATGTAGGGGTTTATGCCTACTTGAGAGAGTTTCTCTGTATAATACCTGAATGGAGAATTTTGTCAAATGCCTTGGTCAGGTCAAGGTAGGCAGCGTGCACAGTCTTTCCCTCATCCGTGGCCTTGGTGACCTTCTCGAAAAAGTCAACCAGATTCAACAGACATAATCTGTCGTAAATGAATCCGAACTGGGTTGGGTCCAGAGTGTGAAGATTACCTGTGTCTGTGTTGATAAGGTCTTTCTTTAATTTCTCCAAGTCTTTTGGGTTTCTAATACCATGATGGGAATGGGCCCCATTCCTAAGTCAAAGAATGATTAAAGTTCATGAAATTAGTAGTTTCAATTTTTGATGCCAACCAAAAGTGCTCTTCACAGCACCCACAGTGTGCCCAGTAATGACACCTGCAATTTGTACGGAGTTACATGTATCGGTAGCATATCTGAGTGTAATTTTTTTGTAAGACCCATTGCTCCTATTACTTTTGGAACTGTCTGGGTATCCTTCTTCCACACTGCCCTCATTTCTGCCTTAAAATCCTGGTATTTTATGACTTTGTGTCTCTCTGTATGTAAGACACTGTAGTCACTGGATGTAGCAATTTCAGTGATCAATGCTAATTTTGTCTTCTTTTCATGGACTATTATATCTGGTTTTCTCACATCTATTTTTTGAACTGTTGGTAATGGGTGATCTCATGTGATATAAAGTTCATAATTTTCTATGATGCTTTGTGGTTCATGTTTCGAGTGTTTTTCAGCTACTTTAGTATTATAATGTTTGCACAATCCCCAGAGCAACAGTCTTGCCACATTACTATGCCTTTGGTATACAGTTGTTCTTTCATTAGTATATCACAAGCAGCAACAAGATGTGCGACTGTTTCCAATTCTGTTTTACAAAACCTACATTTGTCTGTTTCTCCCACATGTTCAGTGGACTTTGTAAACCAACGTGTGTGTAGTCCACTATTTTAGGCCACCAATATTAGCCTTTCATCTTTTGGTTTAAATTCACCTCTCCTTGACCGTTCCTGTGTTCGATCCTGATCAACATGAGGTTGTTCTAAGAGTTTTCTATACTTGCAACTATATTTATACATTTTCCAGATTTCTTGCCTTCTCATCTGACCCTTTACCTTATATTATTTTGTTTTTTGGCACACTCAGTTGCTGCCTGTTTGTTATCTACTTCTGGTTTGTTTTCCATTCCCACTTGACGCCAATATGCTTCTGCTAAACTAAGCAGGGAAGTCATCTTAGACTTACTCTCCTCATGTTTCAAAACTTTCACTATGTTTGGGTCTTGTGAGGTCAGCAGATCTCAGAACAGTGTGTCCCTTTACTCTGGAAAATATCACATGTAATCACCCTACACAAAGGTGCTCCCTCTCCTGACTTCTCCAACTACCGACCCATTACCATTCTCTCCCCATTAGCCAAGATCCTAGAAAAATGCATTAAAAAACTCTTTGACCACTTCCTTAGGAACAACCTTCTATCCAACTCACAACATGGCTTCCGTCCAAACACAGTACTAATGATGCTCTACTTAATATGCAGTCCTATGATTGCAGATCTCTACATGTAATCAATTTCGAGGAGGCCCATACCTCCTTCAGAACAGGGAATGTATAGTCTTGGTATATACTGATTTTTATAAATCATTTGATGAGCATGAAGCATCCTTCTTGTTTTCCTGTCGAACCTATCCAACACATTTTAGGACCAGTCATGCACTCCAAAATTGTAAGTTAGGACAGGAAGAGCAAATTGTTTTATAGTTTGGACTTTGTTCCTAGATGTCAGTGCTGTTTTCAGAATGGATTTTGGTCTTCTAAAATATTCCTTACTAAGTTTTATTTGCATTTGTTCATATTTTATTGTTGATCCTTCATCAATTCCCAAATATTTATACACTCCCTTTTGCTCAAGTTCTTTTATGTCACATTCCTGTGCCAAACTTGATGTTTTCTTAGTGCTGCAGCTTTCCTGCTTTAAAGGTTACCTTTGCACATTTATCAAGACCAAATGACATCACCTGAAAAAGTTTTGACCACTTGCAGTTGTGCTTTCAGTTCTTCATCTGATGAACTGTACTATATACTATGTTGTTTTCTGGGAGCCAAATTATATCCATGACCTAATCTGTTAAGTAGACAGCTTAATGCATTAAGGGCAAGACAAAAGAACAGCGGTAACAGTCACCCTTTGAGTTTTTATCCCTGGAATAATAATTTGTCCTTTATCATGGCTTAATTGCAAAGTGGTTTGCCGCTATTTCATAGGAGTTTACACGGCTAACGGCCCGAGGGCCCTTACAAGCCTAGCCAAGTCCAATCCATGTTCCCAAGGATGTCTGGTTCAAGCAGACATTAAAATCAGCACGTATTGCCCCTATCCAAGAGGGTCACAGGTGGAACCCCCGGAGTGAATTTCTGGTTACCAATCCAATCGTCCAAATTATGCTTAAATAGGACCACTGAGGGGGTAGAATCAAACTCTTCACCTTGTGTCTGTAAAGTAAACACCTTAACCATTAAGCCAACCCCTCACTGAACCATCCTTGTGAATAGGAATAACATCTATACATGTCCAACTTAAAGGGACATAACCATGAACTAACACTGTAACTAAGAAGGAGGTAACTACTGCAGAGATATAATTTAGTGTAAGTATCTCAAAAGCATCCTAGCAAGTTGCTGGGACCCAGAGAACTATCCAGTCTTATGTGGCCCAACAATTTTCTTATAGTGGCCAAACTAAAACAATGGGCATTCATAAATATCATCCTCTAAAATATCCCTAACACAGCAAATGATGTTACTCATGGAATCACTCTCAAAACATTCTACTCCTTCATATAAAACTTTTTTATTCACAATAATAAGGTTCACTCTATTTTTTCACCTTTACATTTCTGAACTTAAGAATAAAATTTCTTTGTTGAGACATTAGACAAAATATGTTCTTCATTCTTCCATTTAGCTTTCAGTAACGAGCTCTTCAATTTCCTACTAACTAAACTATAAGCTCTTTTAGCTGGAGCAATTTTTTATCTCTTCCCTATACTAAATATCTTCCTTTTTTCTCCAATAATTTAGAATGTGTTGTGCTTCACCAAGGGGGTGAGCAGATCTCATATTTTCTGGTTAAAGTTTGTCTGCACAGATTTAAATGTTCATAGCATGTGTGCTCAAAAGTATCCCATGTATTAACCAAATCAAGACTTTTCATACATACAGTAGATCAAATGAGTTTATGAGCTCAATTACACTTAAATTGAATAATTTGGTTTTATTATTGTGTGGCCAGATTCAGTAAAGACTACACGGTCCATTTACATCATGTGCAGAGTGCAGCACAGCTTACAAATGTCAGTGCAGTGTTTTGGATTCAGTATGCAGCTCTACACAGAATGTAGAGTTGTGCACAACCACACAAACAAGGTAAACACAGTGGCATGTAAATTACAGCATAAACAGCTGAACTGTACGCTAATCAACCAATCCAAGATATAGGAGCTCAGTACTGGTTTTCCCCATGAATTCCAAAACGGAGTCTACACAGAAACAATGTTAGGACTGCTGTTGCTTTAATTCATGGTATGTGCAACAGGCTGAAGTCTATGTTGCTGCTGCTGCTAACAGACCATGGCCAAGAAGGAAAAGAGTTTTTAGATCCCGGGTAACTTATCACAATCTACATGGAATCTACATGGATGTGAAACTGTACAGCACTACAGGGATGAGAGTGACACACTGTCGTCCTCAACTCGGAGCCAAGGCAAACTGAGGGGAACCCATCCCAGTGGAGACAGAGGTATGTGTAGCAGTTAGAATCTTAGCTACAGGTACCTATCAGAGACCAACATGGGACATGCTAGGGGTGTTACAGGCATCAGCATTCAGGATCCTCCATCAATTCTTGAATGCTATGCTCCAACATGCTAGTAACCACATAGATTTTCCCTGTTCTCCTGAGGATAGGGCCAGAAATATGCAAGAGTTCTACTCTGTAGCACACTACCCTGAAGTACTAGGTGCCATCAATTGCACACACATACAAATGAAGGCACCATCTGGGGAACAGGGAAGGCTGTACATTAATAGAAAGGGCTTCTACTCTATTAACTGCCAAATCATGTGTAATGCCAAGGGAATTATCTTGAATGTGTGTGCTGGTAACCCATGCAGTTACTACGACTCACATATTTAGCACACCTCCGAACTGTATCAGATGTTCACTAGGGGGATAGCCCACAGGGTCATTTACTGGGAGATGCAGCTTATGTGTTGGAACCGTGGCTTATGACATTCGTTAGAAATGTATGCACACCTGCTGAAGAATGCCACAAAGAGGCACACACTCAAACCAGCAATATCATACAGAGTGTGTTTGGGCTGCTGAAGTCACGGTTCTGGTGCCTAGATACATCTGATTGATCTAGATACATGCCTAGATTCACAGTATGCGCCATGTTACACAACATCATCCTGAGAAAACAGCTTCAGCAGGATCAACAAGGGGAAAGGGCACACATCCCACCACCAATAGCAAGGTCACCACAGCCACATGCAGGTGAGGAGTCAGAGGGGGAACCAGCAGCTGCTGTGGGTGTAGGCAGATGTAGGCATGCTCAATATGCTCTCGCATTGGCTAAGAGACAATGCATAGCACACTCACTCACCACCTAAGGGCCTAAAACCTTCCTCTTATGCACATACATATAGTAACATTGATACCAGGCAACTGTCACAGCCTTTACCTCCCCGTGTATTGGCTGTGAAATGCTTGCATAGACAGAGTCTACCCTGAACTAAAACTTGCAACTGCTGGACTTACAAGCTAAGTATTGAAACTAGAGTGTATTGTGTAATAATATGAATGACTGGCATATCCTTGCATGGTGTTACTTGGTAGTTTAAGCAAGTAAAAGGTGGGAGATTTGTACAGAAATTAACTTAACATGTAACAGCAGAGACTTATTTGATTTACATGTGTCCATTATTAAGTAGTAGGCCTCAGGCAACAAATATTCACACCTCTCAAAGTACTGATGGTCACTGCATGCCCTTAGTTTATCACCATGTTTGTACTGGAAAATCTTTAAAGAGAGAAGTTACAAAGTAGTGATACACATTGCAGGTTCAGACTTCATAACCTTCACAAGACCATTAACAATAAAGATAGAAAAATGTTGATGCTATCAACTGTGTAACTTTCTACGACCAATACAAGACAAAGGTACAATTATCAGTTCAACATCACAAATGCAGACATACTAAGCACTAAGTTAGCTTTGCACCCTTAGCATCAGCCACAAAGCTTAAGTATCCCTGAATTCAAAACATACAAAACAGGGATATGGCACAGTATTCATCACTTGCGCAGAGTGTTGTGTGTATGTGTTTTGGGGCGGAGGGCAGAAAGCTTAAGCTGACACAAAAGGTTGGTCAGTGTGTATCAGTAAGAAAGAGAAGCAGGCAGACATTTGGATAAAGCAACAAATGGCCAGGAGACAAAATGAGTTTTAAATTGCACAGCTGAATCATGTAGCTGGTGTGTGTGTGTGTGTGTGTGTGTGTGTGTGTGTGTGTGTGTGTGTGTGTGTGTGTGTGTGTGTGTGTGTGTGTGTGTGTGTACGTGCACGCGCGTGTTGTGTGTATGTGCGCGTGTGTGTGTACGCGCGTGTGTGTGTGTGTGTGTGTGTGTGTGTGTGTGTGTGTGTGTGTGTGTGTGTGGGGTCCTGCAGGTGAAACTGGTGCGTGAGTGTCTGCAGGAACACTGGCAAGCTCTGTGCTCTACGTCTTGATATGTCGGACAGGTGTGAACCCTGCATGGTAGAGGTGGCAGTTCATCATTGTCATACCCGACCATGAGAACTGGCTTTGCCAGGAGATGCAATGGTATGTCCACTCCCATGGTCAGATGCACTGCTGCTACCTGTAAGTAACTCATGTCCACTGGAAGAGCTCCCCTCATGGGGGCACCCAGGACCACAACCCCATGGTCTGCCACATCTGGGTGTGGACAGCTCTCCCACTGATGCAGCAGTGAAGAACAACCACTATGGGAGTGTGATCAGGCATGGCCACGTTGGCTAACAGCAGATGATGTGCCTGGCCTATACCCATAAGGATGCCACCCCCCCCCCAGCAAACTTTCCATCACAGACACCACTGGTTTTAAAGTGTCATTGATCTGATACACTGAAATCGGCAACATGGTGGAGGCAGTGATGCATGTCATCCTGTGTGCCATCTACAACCCTAACCCCAAGTATTTCTCTAAAGTACCTATGGGAACATGCCTGTGCCTCCATGACAGCCATAAACATATGTTGAGTGGCGGGGGAAGAGACACCTGGATGAGGTGGAGGATGGACAGCAGACCTCCTCCAAGCACCCCTAACAACCATCCTGCGTGGCATCTTGCTTATACTTTGGCTAAGGCCAGAGTCAACAGGCACTGAAGTCACAGTAACCACACTTCCCTGACTGATTGTCTCGCCCTCCACCTGTCGAGTATCTGAGGGCTCACTGAAATGGGTAGCCATAGGCCTACTGTCTGTGTCGGATGGAATTTCAGGGGATGGCTGTATATTAACCTCACTGTCATATTCAAGCTCTACACACCCCTGACTATGCCTCTGTTTGGCCAACATCCTCATCAGAGTCTGCTGATATTCTGATATCAGGTGGTGGAAGTCCCACACTTCCACTGTCAGGATCACCTGTGATAATAAGCAACAAACACAGGAACAATTAATAGCTACACTACTATAGTTCAATATAAGCTAACAAGACAACTGTGGTGCCACTATTAGACAGTGCAGGAATGAACACAACAGTCCTGACATCAACACCACACACTAAAATATTTCTTTGAACCACTCATCAGTACTGACATAAAAATGTTTGGCTTACCATCATGATCTCTGTGATGCAGTTTATCAGTACAGGGTGTATCTTATACATTTTTAAGCTCTTTTTTTATCCATGAATGTGGAATACTGTCAAATGCTTTTTTGTAGTCTATCCATGCCATATTTAGATTCTTCCCCGTTTTACAATTCTCCATTATGACTTTATTTAACAAAAGATGATCCTTTGCTCCATATGACTTTCTTTTATTACCCTTTTGTTCTGTTGCCATGATTGAGTTTTCTTCTAGGTGGCTATAAACTTTGTTGACATCAATTCCAGTGCATAGTTTAAAGTTCATCGGAAGGCAAGTTATTGGTCTATAGTTAGGATTGCTTGCAACTTCGCTGTTAAGTAGGAGCATTGTTTTTTCTGTTGTTAACCAGGTTGGTGTCTGTTCAGAGTGCACATCCAAATAGTTCTTTCTCATGGCTAAATCGTTGTGTAAAGATGTTAATACTTTGAGCCAGAAGTTAGGTACTGCATATGGGCCTGGGGCTTTCCAGTTAGGAGCTTTTCTTAACTTTGTTTCAATCTCTCTGGCCGTTACTTCATTCCATTTCATATCCTGTACATTTGAACTTCTTATTCTTTCTTTTTCTTCTATCCATTTATCATCTTTGTTATGTTCCATAGGAACGTCATAGATATTTCTCCAAAATGTATCTATTTCTTGTTTTTTGGTGGTGTTTCAATTCCTTTTGCCTTGTTTCCCAATTCTGTATAAAACGTTTTTTGGGGTCCTCAATAAATTGCTTATTGTGTACTTTTCTTTTATATTTATATGCATATTTGCTAAGGTTTTCTACCTTTGCTGATATTTTTAGTTTATTATTTGCAATAATGCACAATAGATCCTGATCTGTTATGACACTGCGCATTACTTTTATCAGATCTAGCTTTCTGAGTATTTTTTTTATCTGTTCCCTCTTCTATGCTCTTCTAACAGTAACACCTCTTGTCATAACTGCTTTATAGTTTTCTCTATTCGATACTTCCATTATGGCATTTGATTTCTCCCCTTCCTTGCCCTTACTGCCCTGTGTTTTTGTGGTAAGACTTTATCTGCTATTAATTTAGCTGCACACTATTATCTCCTATTTACTTCTGTTATATCGCATGAATCTCTATGAACAGTCCTAATTACTGTGTTCATTTGTTTTATCAGACTTCTGACTTTTGGGGTTTTATTGACTTTCTGTAGTCTGTTTCTTTCATTGATCTTAATATGTCTGTCCATCTCTATTAAATCAAGCAACTCTTCTGTTAGATCATTTTCCTCTAAACTGAGGGCACATTCTTTGCTCTCCATTTCCTGCAGACATTCAGTAGAAAGTTCCACAGCATCGTCCTGTGCCACATTCTCTTCAGTTTCATCCTGCGTCATCCTTTGCTGTTTCATATGAGATATCACTGGCCTATCACTCCACAACATTGACTGGTCCATGTTGCCACAGTTTCCTTTTCCTTCCGTTGTTGTACAACTCCAGCTGAACTTTTGTTCTAGTTTCCTGTGGAAGGTTCCAAAGTGTCTTCATATGACAACTGATCAGATGTTTCCCACTCCACATGTTACTCCTTAATTTGGGGATCTGTTGCTATATGCTGCTGTGATGGTATCAAAGTTAGATTTTCTATACTAAATCCTTCACTTTGTAGGTAATCCATAGCTTCAGTTTCTATTCCTTTAGCTTCTCCATTGCTAATCCTCTTTTCTACTTTTCCTCTTTGTTTTCTTGTTTTTTTTTTGTATTGTAAAATTGTCCATGTCTGGATGCCTTTTCCTGTATTTCTCTTCAAATGTCTTTGGTGCTGCTCTTTTTGCATCAGTTACAGTAGTTTTGCTTTCTCCTTTGCATAAGTATTGCACCATGTTAAAGCTCTTTCCCATGTCCATATTTCTTTTTCAGATGTCTCTTGCTCCTCCTGTTTCTCTTTACTTGGGGGACTCATTGTTCCATCATGCTGTGATATAATCTGTGTTAGATTTTCTACACTAAATCCTTCACTTGGCAGGTATTCCATAACTTCAGCTTCTATTTTTTAACTTTTATTTTACTAATCTTCTGTGATCTTCCCTCTTTCTGATCTTATTTTTTTGTTGTGAAATTTTCAATATCTGTATGCCTTTGCCTGTATTTCTCTTTGAATATCTTTGAGGCTGATTTCCTTGTATTGATTAATTTGGCTTTCTCCTTTGCAGAAATATTGTACCATATCAGATCTCTCTTTCTTTCCCATGTCCATACTTCTTTTTTATACGTTTCAAAAATCTCTAGATTTTGTTCTTCATATTTTAGCACTTCCTCAGTCACTTCTTTTTCCAAGTGGCCCAAGGTTTATTGGTCTATATAATGTTTTTCATAAATTTGTTGTATTAATGAATGCAATTTTTTATTTGAATCTTCTGACAGTTTTCCTTGTGAAAGTATTTTTCTTTCCTCTAATTTTATATCTTCTGTCTGGAACATACCTCTCAACTGTCCAGATTTTTGGTTTGTTCCTCATAAAATTTGTGGAGTTTTTTTTGGCAATCACTGGGATGATCTGTGGATTGAAGTCACTAAATAATGACATGCATTTGAGTTATAGACTTCAAATCTTTCAGAAAATATTTGTTAAAACAAACCCTGTTACTCTAGCAACTTTCTAAGTTTATAAGAGCAATATTTAAAATATGTCCCTATTTTTGGGTCTTTTGTCCCCCCCATTTTGATGGGCTTGGTCCAGATTTCTTGCACTAAGAGGTTGAGAGGTATGGTCTGGAAATTCTGGGCTTCTTGCATAATAGTAACAGTAAATAATTTCTTTCTTATCCTCAGTAGTCCAGTCTATCGTCTTTATGGCTGTTTTTTTGGCCTATCAATTTTTGTGATTTTTTTGGATTACTACTTCCTTCTACAACAGGGGGGGGGCATCCTCCAACTGTGCCTGGCCTAGCCCCATTGTAGGAATGTTTCCATGTCTTGAGGCTTATACACTGTCATTTTTTCCAGTCCTGGTACCAGTGTGTCTACCAGAATTGGGCACTTTTTTATCCTGGGTCTTGTGCACCCAGCTGTCTTTTTTTATTTTTAACTCACTTCTGTCCATCATATGTACTATATAAAATACAGTCTATATATCAATGTCATCTTGATGAAATTTTTTGAAAAACAGGGACCATCTCGTGATGGTACTCACCAAGACTTGAGAAAGAAATTAAATTCCAGCAGTACTGTTTGTTCTTCTTTGCTTGCTGATTCTCTCCATTTGGACCCAAAGGGGTCCATTGTGATCCTTTCCTTGGTCTTACAGATAAGACTAGTTAAGCTTATGGACTTGAAGTTCCTTGGGTCAGTTTCAGTTTATTTTTTTGCCCTTTGGGCTTTCTACAGCCCCCAGAGTGTTCAGAAAGTACTTAGCATCAGAGATAGCCTTTTGCAGGACTTAGGGAATTCTGATTTTTTTCCCTGTTTAGATGACCAATTTATCCAGGCCTCTTCACTCCAGATCTTACTGCAACACCTCCATTTCACTCTCAACTTTCTCCTTCAGATGGAGTCCACAGTCAACTACAAAATATCTTCCCTCCAGCCCACTCAGGACCCAGTTATCTTGGGCTGCTGTTTGGACACCAAAAGGATGCAGGCCTACTTACCTCAGGAAAAGGTGCAATGCCATACAGTTTACTTCCAGTCCTTGACCTTCCTCAAGGCCTGTTCAGCCAGGGAGATTGTAAGAGCACCAGGATTCATGGCAGCAACCATCCCAATACTTCCTTTATCCAGGCTGTATATATGATGAAAATTCAGTGATACCTGAAAACTGTGTCGGCCCAACACTCTCACTCACCTGACACAAGGATTCCCCTCTCATACGTTGTCTCAAGAAGATTTTATGGTGGATGACCCTGGTGAACCAGAATCCAGGGCTTCCTTTCAAACCACATACTCCAAGTCAAGAAATGTACACAGACACCTTGGACAAGGCCTGGGAGGCTTGGACAAATATCTACAAAGTCCAGGGCCTGTGGCAGCCCAAACTCAGAAAAGAACATATCAATCTGAAAGAGATGAGGACTTTCATCCAAGTTCTTCAGGTTCTCTCGCACCTGTGGAAACAAGGTCCTCTTCAAGTTTTCACAGACAACAATAATATCATGTGGTACATAAGCAAGGAGGAACCAGATCATACCAGCTATGCCAAATGGCTCAAATTGCTTGGGACCTAATTATGCAGAGGAACAAGCCCCTTCAGGCAGAGTACATCCCATCATGAGACAATGTTCTGACAGATTCACTAGTATGTCCATTAAGAACCCCCTATGAATGGACCCCAAACAGACAGGTCTTCTTAGATATACTGTACAAGTGGGGAACACTACAGATAGACTTGCCTTGCAGAGCAACAAGCAGCTCCCTGTGTTTTGCACCAGGACTTCATGCCCCCTCACATGGTAGACAAATGCATTCTCCTTTCTGTGGACAGGAAAGTTCCTTTACCTCTTCCCTCCATTCCCACTAATACCAGGAACATCACTAAAAATCCAGAAAGAAAAAACAAAAATCCTGCAGGGACTACCTTTTGGCCAAGGCAGCAATGGTTTGCCCTTCCCTTCCATTTGGCCAGGGGCAGTCACCACAAACTACTTCACAAAGTGGACTTTGTCACACAGAAAGGATTACTGTTTCATCCCAGCCTGTCATCCTTCAATGTAAGCCTGTGGATGATTGTATTCTTATCCCATTCAGACCCCAGTTTTCTGAGGACATGCTTGGGCCCTAAATGTAAGCCTATGGATGATAGTATTCTTATCCCCTTCAGACCCCAGGTTTCTGAGGACATGCTTGGGCCCTAAATGTAAGCCTATGGATGATGGTATTCTTATCCCATTCAGACCCCACTTTTCTGAGGACATGCTTGGGGTTCACCAGGAGGAAAGGATCCTCACCTCTTAAATATCCTACTTAGCCAAATGGGAGAGATTTTCTATATGTTGTCTTACAAGCAATTGAGAACCCACATATAGAGGTTCCTGTCATCTTAACTTACTTGTGTGAGGTAATAAATACAGGTCTGGCATACTCCTCCATCAAAGCCCACCCGTCAGCCATGTTTGCATGTCTATGTCTCAATCCACCTGTTATGTTCAGGACTGAGGTCAAACAATTCCTGAAAGGAGTGCCTCAACTATGACCACCTAGGAAACCTGCACCCCCTCCTTGGTGTCTCAATTTTGTGCTAGAAAAGTTTTTGCCAGCCGCATCTTCTACTCTCAAATTCTGCTCATGGAAAGCTGTTGTTGGCTCTCACTTCTGCTAGCAGAGTCTAAGAACTACACACACTCATGGCTTTGCCACCTTTCCTTATTTTTCACAAGGACATGGTGTCCTGAGGGTTAAGCCCTCCCTCATGCCTAAAGCGGTGAAGATGTCTCTCAACCAGGATATCAACCTGCTCACTTTCTTTCCCACCCAACAGAACAGGGGTTGAAGACTCCTACATTCCCTAGATGTGCAAAGACAGCTGAGATTTTATTTGGACCAGAAAAAATCTATTCATACGTTAGACCAACTGTTCGTCTCTTCCATGGACTCTGGGCTGAGCCAGCCAGTAAGTAAACCAACCATTGCAAGCTGTCTCTCTGACTCCATTTCCTTTTGTTACTCCCACCAAGGCAAACTCTTGCCCACCTGCCCTCAAGCTCACTGTACCAGGGCAGTGGCCTCCTCGGAAGCCATGTACAAAGGGGTGGATGCCAGGACAAATCTGGAGGCTGCCACCTTGTCTTCTGTGCACACCTTCACCAAACACTACAGAATTTATGCCTTTTCAAGATCCAAGGCTGCCTATGCTAGCTCAGTCATGTCTCTGGACTATTGGACATTTCTCTCCCATCTTAACCATCCTTCCTTCTGTTCCTTTAAGTT